>NC_056748.1:1070317830-1070335330 GCF_019279795.1 Protopterus annectens
AGATCAGGTGTCAAGGTCGATACAGCCACACTCTCTCAGGGACTCACACACATTATCACAGTTGGCAGGGTCAGGATTGGACTTCCTAACTAGCTAGTTTGCGACAATACAGTAATATGCAGGTATCACGTGCTCCACAGGGGTTATCAGGATGATATATGGGCAAAGGGTATGTCAAGGTGTCTGACATCAGAAGGCATGCTTCAGTAGGCCAATAAGAGGTGTAGTAATTGTGAATAGCATCCGAATTATTATACTCCACACACACACACACACACACACACACACACACACACACACACACACACACACACACACACACACACATACACACACAGGCACAGGTTTGCCAGTACTGACATGCATGGGTGCATTGCTTCACAGGTGTATAGTGGTTGACTGTGCCAGAATGCTGTACAAGGCTATGCAAAGGGTATACCTTGAAATCAGGCCACATGACAATGATCTGCAGTGTGGCTCAGTGGTGTAGTGTCTGGACTGGTCCACACATGTTGGTATTGTATTCACCATCCAGTCATCTGGATTACTATTGTGGGTGGCCAGTGCAGTGCAATGCTTGCCATGTATGTGTTCTATATTCCATAACATGGACAGTGTCTGGGATGTGCACACGTCCCACATGTATGTTCTGTGACATGTGGAAGTGTACCTGGGGTGTCTGGGGCATGCTGTGTAAATAGATTATCATAAAATGTGCCATTCCTGACCTCATATGGTGAGAACTGGCAATGGACACCAGGTTGACCCTGCACGTACATTGACAGCATGATACAGGTATTCCCTGGTGTCAGTGGCATCTGTCCATACAGGGCATGTGTATAAGGCATGGTATGTCCTTTATAGAGTAAAACAGGCTGAGCCAGTCACCATGGCTGATATAAATCCACTTTAATTGCAGGTTCATAGGTTCATAGATTAGTACTAGGCTAACTGCCCATGTGGGCTATTATAAGCCTAGCCAATTACCCCATGTCAGAATCAAACCCTGCACCCTGTGTTTATAAGGTAAACACTTTAACCATTATGCCAACCAAGTGGATTTATATCAGCTGTGGTGACTGGCTCAGCCTGTTTTTCTCTATATCTGATTGTTTTGTGTGAGCCAGTTCTTTATCAGGTAGCTGGTGCTATTTTCTTTGCTATGGTATGTCCTTTGTGGGTTACATTTGCTGGCTCTACAGTTGTTGCAGGTGTCCAGTAGGGAACATAACGAAGGAGCACTGTATGCATTGATTTGCCTATTGTAGGGATGGGACAGGGTGCCATGTCCTCTGTAATCCATTGCAATCACACCATGGTTACTATCTGTGGGCAATATGCAGGAAACTACCAACATAGTGGTTGTTGCCTAGCAGAGTGTGTTTGTGTATGAGAGATGGGTGGAGAGTGTTCTCTGGATAATACAAGGGTTTCCTATATTGTTCCCCAAGCCATGATGTCACATGTAGGGGCATGGATTGTCTACCCCAGCCTCTCTGCTGTTTGACATCTGTTATCCTTGTAAGGTCGACATTGTGACATATAATAGGCTCACCATATAAGAAATTTACAAATCCCACTCCAGAATAAGTCCTGTTATTACACACTCACAGCTACTTCCACACAGGATATGTATGACAAACACATGCACACACACACACACACACACACACAAACACACCAACTCTCACAGTTGTCATGTCTGGCATTAGAACACCTGCCTAACTAGTACATCACACTACAACATTACACAGTTATAGCAAGTGACATGGAGCTTAATGGGCTACTCCTTCCTCAAAGGTGTATTTCAAAGTGAATGACATCAGCAGGCTTGCCAAACTACGGCAATGGAAGTTGTAGTGATTGTGAATGGCTTCAAAAACATGGATCTCTACACAGGCAAACAAATACACACAAAGTTTTACAGCTGCTATGTCTGGGATTAGAATTTTTATCTAATTAGTACATTACACTACAGGATTATGCAGTTATAGCACATGCCACGGAGGTTACTGGGCTATTCATTCCCCAAAGATGTATTTCAAACTGAATGACATCAGCAGACTGGCCAACGTAGGGCAATGGAAGTTGTAGTGACTGTGAACGGCCTCAAACGTGTTGACTCCTACACAGACAAACAAACACACACAGTTTTACACTTGCCATGTCTGGGATTAGAACTCCTACCTAATTAGTACATCACACTACAGAATTACACAGTTATGGCATGAGCCACAGACCTTAATGGGCTGCTTTTTTCCCAGACATGTATTTCAAAGTGAATAACATCAGCAGGCTTGCCAAAGTAGGGCAATGGAAGTTGTAGTGACTGTGAATGGCGTCAGAAACATTGATCCTGCACAAACAAACACAAACACTTACAGTTGTTATGTCTGGGATTAGAACTCCTACCTAACTAGTACATCACACTTTAGCATTATGCAAAAGTGTGATATAGCACACGCCATGGAGATTACTGAGTTTTTCTTTTCCTAAAGGTGTATTTCAAAGTGAATGACATCAGCAGGCTTGCCCAGGTTGGGCAATGGAAAGTGTAGGTCATAGGTTCATAGGTTGGTACTAGACTATCAGCCCTAGGGTCTATACATGCCTAGCCATGATAATTCCCTGGCTATGTCTTCCCACAATATTTACTTCCCTGAACCCCTGTCTAGCAGGGCAACTGACATGATCCCCGGGGTCAATTTCCTATCTTCCATCCAATCGTCCAGGTTCCTTTTGAAGAGGGCCAAAGAGGCACTCTACTTGAAATCTATGGGCAGTCTATTACAGAGTATGGGGAGTCTCTAGGTCAGGAACACATCCCTCCAGCATGTATTGTTCATTGTGATGACAAGGTTTGGATCCCTGCAGCATGTAGCTGTGAAGGTTTGGAATTCCTTAAGTGTAGGATGTCCAACAGCTGTGGGTTTGACATGGCATTGTATGTTAAGCAGAGATCGCCTCTGAGTACACTATATTTGACAGAGTATATCTGGATAATTTTCAGACGGTCAGCATAGGGCATCTAGTTTAGGCCTGTGATTCTTTTAGTGAGGTATACCTGCAGCCTTTCTAGTTGTTGCAGATGTCTTGTGAGGTAAATACATAACGGGCCATTGTAGTCTGTACTGGGTCCACTGAGAGATGACTACGGTGGGACAATGGCCTCCTTTTTCCTGGATGTAAAGCCCTTAGTGATAAGGTGTGCCACATAGGTGGATATTCTGACTGTTGTGGCAATGTGGTTATCAAAGGTGAGACCACTGTCCACCTGTGTCCCTAAGTCTCTTACCACACTTTAGGTGTTTAGTGTACTGCCACCTATGTGATACTTCACAGATACATGTCCCTTCACAAAGGGGATAACTATACATTTCTTGGCATTGATCTTGAGGCCATGGCTCAGTCACCAAGCACCTCCTTCTGTAAGGCCCTTCTGTAGAATATCCACATCATGTGGGGATTCAATATTGACTCCCAGTGTGCAGTCATCTGCTACCTTTGTTTGCCAGAATCCCTTAGTGTTGGACTGTACTTCAGAGCAGTAGATGCCAAACAAGGTGGTCCCAGGACTGAACCCTGAGGTACAAGAACTGTCAGTTGTCTGGGGCTGGAGTTGGTGTTACTAACATTTACAGTGTGGATTCTATCAGTACAGTAGTTGGCAGCCCATCAGGTGACATAGGGATTAATGGCCAGCTTGGTTCATTTATCTTTGATTCCAGACTGGGGGATGGTGTCAAAGGCCTTGGTGAGGTCCAGATAGGCTGTGTGAACCACCTTACCCTCATCCACAGCTCTGGAGACTGATTCAAAATTGTAACTTATGTTGAGGTGACATGATCGGCCCTTCACAAACCCAACCTGGTTGTGGTCCAGTGATTGCAGGTTGCCAATGTCTTTGTTTTAATTTCCATGATAATACATTCCATAGTCTTGCAGATCAGGCACATCATACTGCTGGGGCTGTAGTTCCCAGGATCCAAGGTGGATCCTCCCTTGTGGACTGGGATAACTGTAGCTGTGCACCACACAGTGGGCATGAAGCCTGAGGTGTCGCTATGATTAGACATGGCACGTAGGTGAGGTGCCATTTCATTTTGTAGTTCATGTAGTACACAGCCCGGGATGTTGACTGGTCCCATGGCTGCTGTTTTCTTAGCTCTGGTGAGTATGGTTTTTACCTGTGTGGCCATTATTACAGGAATCTGGCAATCTTTCAGTGTTGAGATGGGCCTTTTTGGGGTGGGAAAAGGGATGCAGTTGGCACTGAATCGATCTGCCAGAATATTGGCAATATCCTTGGGAGCAGTATATTTAATACCATCCTGTTGTAGCTCAGAGCAGATCTGAGCATTGCCATTTAGATTCCTGACATCACTATGGAACAGCTTGCAGTTGTCTTTGGCATCTTTGGCTATATTATGTTCGTAACTAGCTTTGGTGGATGTTATGAGGGATCTCAGCTTCTTACTGTGGCTGGTAAGGAAGTATTTTGCATCCTGGAAATTTCCCCATTTCTGCAACAGTTTCTTCCTTTTATTGTACAGTACGTTTATGGTAAAGGGCCACCACATTGGCTTCCTTTTCTCAGTGGGGAGCGTCTTGGTTCTATATTGGATGGCACGATTCATGCACGAGTGGATGTGCTCATACAGTGCCTTCATGTAGGACTCAGCAGTTGTCCTTTCAGTTCCCATCTGCATGGGTGTCATGATGTTAGTCATGTCTGACATGTGTAGCATGACGTTGGCTTTGGAGATGTGTGCTACAGAGATTTCCTTACTGGGGTGTAGGGGAGGGATGTGGATATTAAGGGTGATTAGCTTATGGGTAGACCTGACCACCGATGGGGTGACCATAGGTGTGGAGCATTGATTCCCCATGTTGGTAATGACCAAGTCTAGGATATTTCAGCCTTTGGTGAGACTATGGGTTACTTGATCCAGGGCATTTGGAATTATGACTTCCAAGAACCGTTGGGCACACGTGGGTGTACACAAGTATTTTTCTCAGTGAATGGCAGGGTAGTGTAAGTCACCCAGTATTAGGGTGTTTGGTTGTATCATAATATTTCCCAGTATGTTTCAAAAGGTGTAGTGGGAGTCTTGGGGCATGAGGGATATGTAGCAAGCTATACAATTTGGATTGCAGTCTGACCTAGTGTTAGTAGCACTGGGGGTATTTCAGATGCATTCTGTTGGGCAAGTAGCCTGGTGGTGTGAATATCCTTGGTGAATATGGACACTCCTCCACCTTTATTGTTTTGGTCCTGGTTTTGTGGCCGACAGGTGTGGTGAGAGCTGTACCTGGTATTGCAGGTGTGCTCTCTGGAGCCTTGGTTCAGGTCTATCTTACTGCACAGATATCGATTTTCTCCATTTTTAGGAGTGCCTAGTGACTGTGAATGGCCACAAAAACATTGATCCCTACACACAGAGTTTCAAGGTTGTCATGTCTGGGATTAGAACTCCTACCTAATTAGTACATCACACTACAGCATTACACAGTTATAGGACACACCATGGAGCTTAATATGCTACTTTTTCCCCAAAGGTGTATTTCAAAGTTAATGACATCAGCAACCCTGCCAAAGTAGGGCATTTGAAATTGTAGTGAGTATGAGTGGCCTCAAAAGCATGGATTACTACACAAATAAACACACACACAAAGTTCTACAGTTACCATATCTGGGAATAGAACTATTACCTAACTAGTACACCACACTACAGCATTACACAGTTATAGCAAGCACCATGGAGATTACTGGGCTATGCCTTCTCCAAAGGTGTATTTCAAAGCGAATGACATCAGCAGCCCTGACAAAGTAGGGCATTTGAAATTGTAGTGAGTGTGAATGGCCTCAGAAGCATTGATCGCTACACAGACAAACACACACATGCCATTTTATGGGATAAGAACTCCTACCTAACTAGTATATCACACTATAGCATACCACAGTTATAGCACACGCTACAGAGCTTACAGGGCCACTCCTTCCCCAAAAGTGTATTTCAAGGTAAAGACCTCAGCAGGCTTGCCATAGTAAGGCAATGGGGAGTGCAGTGTGTGTGTATGGGCCATAACCCATTCATCTGGAAGCAGACACACAAAACTCAGGCACACACAGGTTTATATTTCACAGGTACATGTATACAACTGCTAGATGACTACTGACTTGTACAGCCATGTTACACAGTTATCACAAGCACCACAGACACTATAGTGCTGAGGGATACCAGAGGCAAATGTCTACAGTGATTCACATTTGCACACCATGTGGTTTTAGCCAATTGGATGTGTGCTGGGGTGGGACAGGCCTCATGATGGGAGGCTCTTTGTCACTGTCTGTCACTCTCTTCCACACATCTATGTATGTGTAATTTTGGCCTTTTGTAGTGTGTTGTCCTTGGCTATATGTGTGTATTCCTATCCAATGTGTGTGCAAAGCATGACTAGTGTGTACTGAGGAGTGTGTGCACAAACATCTGTGACTGTAAGATATGTATAGTCCACTGTTGTTGCCAGACATGGGCTTCATTTCTGTAAGTGTGGGAGCATGCCCAGTATGACCTTCTGTATTGAATGTGTGAATCCATTCCAGGTAGGTTGTACTCCAGTGCAGGCTTTTGTGTTCTACATCTACAGCTAGCAAACTGTTTCTGTGGGATATTTGTATATTGGTTGACAATATGGGGTCAAAATGGGCAAAGCGTAGTGGGATACTGTAGGTAATTGTGTCTGTGCTGCTTCTGCTACATGGTCTTGGTGTTAACAGAGATATTCAGACATATGTACTGTTTTACACTGTGATGCTTTATGTCATCGAGTACTGTCAGGTATACATATTTGCTTGCAGTAATGTCCTGGGGAACACAGGGTGAATGCAGCTGTGTCCAGTATTGTGGTCTGCAGCCTACATATTCTTGTACAATCATGCCATTCTGGAGGGGAAGCTGCAGGCACTTGCTGATGGGTCTGTATAAATGATTCAGCACCTTGGTACAGTGGTGGCTGAGTATCCCATGCTTGTACATCTATCAACGTGGCAGTATGGCCATATCCTGCTGTGGCCATACCTCACAGCTGTACAGATTTGCACAGGTTATCCAGAGGCAGGTGTCATAATTCTGGAGATTACCCCTTCACATTGTGGTTTACAAGCAGGTTTGTAGCCATTTATTCCTGTGTTTGCAGGCAGGGATAGTATGTGCACATGGTTGAGTTTCAGACTTCACACACTCCATGCCGTCCATGCTCCTACCCCCCCTCTATTATTCTATCTTCTTCCAAACATTATGCAAACAGCAGTAATTTGGTGTTGGTCCATGGTTCATGCAGTAGGACATGGTGGACATATTACTGGGTTTTGTCCACATGGCCTTGCATTTGGGTTCTGTGGACTGTGTTATGTTGTTATTTGGGAGTCCATGACATAACATACATTGGCAGTAAGGGTGAGAAACAGGCCTTTGGCAGAGGACTGTAGGGCATTTGGTAGTGATGCAGACCAGCTGTAGCAGGCCATTGCATTGTGTCACTCCTACAGTCACAGACTGCAAGACACTATATTCCCTGGGGTGACAGGGTAGGTGTGCAAGGTGTTAATGCCAATACTTTTTGTCATTATTGATCCAGTGGTGTGGATGCTGGCAGGGTGCTGCTTACATCTAGGGACACACCTGCATGGGACACCTGTTCTGCATGCTGCATTCTTTGGCTATTGCCATACAGAGGTGGGGGTCATATTGTACTCATTCCCAACAGCAGGGATAAGACCAGAGAGGTACCTGTGGCTGATGGTAGAGTGGGCTGTGTGCATGTGTGCTATGGACACTACTTGCATCTGACTCAGAGATATGCATGGGGCATTCCACTTATGCTGGCTTGTGCAGGGACATCAGCAATTTTTTAATACTTCATACCTGTGACCTTTGTGTATGGCCAGATGACATTGGTATTCCATACTACAAACCCAACTAATATGTTGCTAACCTGTATGTACAATTCCACAGGTGTGTCCATTTGACAGTAACATATTATACACTGTCTGTCTGGTGTACTTCCACCTGTGTATTGTTTGTATGTCTGGGCCCACATTCATGCCATGTCCATCTTTCAGATGGTGACATATATTACTTCCAAACATTTACTATGGCTTACTGCTGGAATGTGTTTTGCTGGGATGCATTGTGTTTGGCACTGCAGTTGTGAGAACATGGCCCTGTCATTGGTAGTACTAGCCAATGGCCACCAGGACAACCCTCACCATGCCTACATACTGACAACTCTCACACAATATACAACACACCCCGACCTAACACATGCAGCCTTACATATTGTACACATGCTACAATCTATCCTGCTACTTTGGCTGGCTCAGATAATCTGTGCTCCACTGTTATTATACCTACACATACATGTTATTACATTTCTACATAGGATTGGGGGGACACCTGAAACTTGTACACAATTTCTATAACTGTACTGGTATTTCAGGTACTCCATTTCATTCTGTATTCTGATCTATAATGCTGACTAGAGGCATATCAGTGTACTACAGGTCTTAGGTTTGATTGACCTACATTTCAGTTTCAGACTTCTTACCCTTCAGAAGTAACATCCCACTGCCTGACCTGTTGTAGTCTTTCTGTGTAGGTCTGGAGGGGAGATGTTCTCCATAGCCATCAATCAGAGACCTTAGCACAGCCTTTGTTTGTGTTTGTCTATGCCTGTCCTGCTGGCTGAGACTGTTGTTGGGTATGTGAGCCTCTCTGACTCGCATGTGTGTGCGTCCTATGGACACACATGTGGCCCACCACATTTCCTGCAGTGAGTTTTGTCACTTTGTCTAATACTGGCTACTATGGTGACAACAGTATTTGTTACAGATTTCATGCTGCGACTATAGGTGTCTACTATCTGCTGGCATCCCATTCAGTCACCCAAATCCCTTGCATTCTCACATCTATACCATAGATACAAGTAACAAAACATAGTACTCCATTCGGCAATTGATAGGGAGAATGACTTACCTTGTGGCTGCGCCAGTATTGAGGATGGTGCTGGAAGGCTGACTATGTCGGATGCACATAGTACACACCTTATGCATGGTTAACCATGGGTAGTGTCATGTTTGGCATCCCTTTTACTGTGTGCGTGAGTAAGAGAGAGGTGTCATTCCCTGGGTATCTACAGTGTCAGTGTATGTGCTAAGCGTTGCCTGTTTGCCATGGCCTGGGCATAATAGGCATACCGCCTACTGGGGCAGGCTCAGGTTGTTCCTCCTCCAAATCACTCTTTGCAAGTGCAGGCCTTGGCAATAGTGGGGAACTGTGTGATCCTACCCCATGCTGTTCCTGCTGCAGCTGTTTCCGCAGGATCATATTGTGTAGCATGGCACATACAATGACAATTTGGGTACATGTATCTGGTGAGTACTGCAAGACTCCACCGGATATATCCAGGCACCAGAACTGTGACTTGAGCATCTCAAACACATGCTCTATTATGATTCTGGTCTGTGAGTGTGCCTCATTATGGAGTTCTTGTTTGAGTGTGTGTGCATTTCTGATGGGTGTCATCAGCCACGGCTCCAGTGCATAACCAGCATCTCCTACTAGGTGGCCGTAAGGGATGTCCACATTGGCAAATCTCTGGTACAGCTGTGTCATGTGCCAGATGTGGGAGTTGTGATAGCTTCCAGGGCAGCCAGCACACAGATTCATTATAATGCCCTGGGCATCGTACATGACCTGGCAATTGATGGAGGGGAAGCCCTTGTGGTTGATGTAGACCCTACACTGCTCACCGGCTGGTGCTTTGATGCATATGTGTGTGCAGTCTATAGCACCCACTACCTCAGGGTATTCTGCTATTTGGTGGAAGAGACACATATTGCTGGTCAATGCCTCATGGCTGTTGTGGAAATATATGTGCTAACCGGCATGTGCTGACATGGCATCCGAGAACTGGTGGAGTACCCTGGATGCTGATGCCTGTGAGATCCCCATGATATCCCCAGTTGGCCTTTGGATGGTACCTGTGGCTAGTATTCTTTGGCCTACACATACCTTGGTATCCACTGGGATGTGTTCCCCTCTGTTGGTTCTGTGTGTGAGGTGTGGCCGGCACAGCTCAACAATTTGCTGTAGGAGGTCCCTGTCCACCCCATAGTGCTCCCCTATCTCCAGCTCATGTAGCCCCTGGTAGGTTACCCTGGGTCTGTACACTCTTCTCCTTCTCCTCACTGTGGGTTGGTCATCAGCATTCTCATCCTCACCACTCTCAGCCTCTTCCATATGTTGATTTATGATAGCTGCTGCAGCCCCTATCATTTCGTTGCTTTTGTTTATAAAATTTCCCCGCTTGTATACACCGGTGGTGTAGAATTTGTGGGAAAAACCAGAGAGAAAGGTGTTTGCATAGTTTATAGTGGTGTGCTGGGCTGGGCTGCTGCCTGTGTAATTGGCTGATTCTGATACATTTCACCTGCCAGATATGCTAGTTCTCCTTGATTACCTTAATACTGCTGTTTTCCCTTCCCTTTGCCTTCCTGTTTAAACCCAGGGGAGCGTCACACAAACACAGTGCTCAGATGTGCATGAAGCTGCTATTTCCTGTTTTTAATTCCTTTAAAACACAGTGAGCAGCGCCCATACCCGCTTAGGAAATGCAAAGAGTGGTTGGAAGCTTAAGACACACCCCCTTGCTTAGCTCTGCTAAGCTAAAGGCAAACCAAAGCCACAGGGCTCCAATAAGCTTACAGTATGCCTGACACACCCCTCTATGATGTCAGCAAGCTTTTAGGCTTGCACCATGGTCTTCCTGCACCTACATGGTTGGGTGCAGGCTAGCCATGAGGGGGAATCTGGGATTCAGTATAATTCCCCTCATTTGCATAGGATTGCCTGCTAATGCCTAGTTACAATTCTGATGCTGAGCCTTCCCCCCTTAGCAACCACTATTCACTGGCCATGTTATCCTCTGCCTGCCTTTGAGTATAATGGCAAAATTGTGATTTTGGATAGAATGCTTATTTCAAGTTTTTTTTTTTTTTTTTTTTTATTTTCAGGCTGATCCCATTTATGCGCCATTGCCTTATGCTTAAACGGCCAAAATCGGCCAAAAAAAAGCGATTTTTTTTTTCATTTTTGCAACTGTTTTCCATGCCTGTGGCCATATATTTGGCCATTGTCATGCTTTACACATTACGTACACCCTTTATTTGGAGCTCTCATGGCTCCGTTTTGTAGTTTGCAGAAACGTGCTTCGTTACTAACCAAGTGCATTTCTGCAGATTACACTAGTCCTGCACGGCCGGCTGCCAAATTCCTGGATCGCAAATTTACCTCATTTGCATAGTTTTCACATGAAAATGGGGTAATTTGCATACATGAGCTGTGTCAATGCAGAGCTTGCTAAATCCCGGGGATCATGTATTTACTATGAAACCATGAATACATTTCATAACAAAGGTTGGGTATATGGTGTATTTACTAAAAGTAAATGTCCCTTGTTTCATAACAAATGTTAATATATGGTATATTGACTATGAATACATGACTACAAGTCCTTTATTTCATAACAAATGTGGATATATCATGTATTTCCTAAGAAACCTTGAATACATTTCATAACAAAAGTTGGGTATATGGAGTATTTACTACAAGTACATGCCCCTTATTTCATAACAAATGTTGGAATATGGTGTATTTACTATGTATAGATGAATACAAGCCCTTATTTCATAACAAATGTGGATATATCATGTATTTACTCTGAAACTATGAATACTTTTCATAACAAAAGTTGGATATATGGTGTATTTACTACAAGTATATGTCCCTTACTTCATAACAAATGTTGGTATATGGTGTAATTACTATGAATACATGAATACAAAGCCCTTATTTCATAACAAATGTGGATATATTATGTAATTACTATGAAACCATCAATACATTTCATAACAAAGGTTTGGTATATGGTGTATTTACTACAATTACATGTCTCTGGTTTCATAACAAATGTTGGTATATGGTGTATTTACTATGAATACATGAATATAAGCCCTTATTTCATAACAAATGTGGATATATCATGTATTTACTGTGAAACAATGAATACATTTCTTAACAAGAGTTGGGTATCTGGTGTATTTACGACAAGTTCATGCACCTTATTTCATAACAAATGTTGGTATATGGTATATTTACTATGAATACAGGAATACAAGCCCTTATTTCATAACAGATGTGGATATATCATGTGTTTACTTTAGCACTCTCCAAAGCTAAGAATACAGCATCCATGGGACCAGATGATATCCTGGGCTGTGTACTACATGAACTACAAAATGAACTGGCACCTCACCTAAGTGTCATGTTTAATCATACCCCCACCTCAGGCTTCATGCCCACTGAGTGATGCACAGCTACAGTTATCCCACTCCACAAGGGGGGCTCCACCTAGGATCCCGGGAACTACCTCCCCATCAGTCTGATGAGCCTGATCGGCAAGGCCATGGAACGTATTATCATGGAACATATAAACAAAGACTTTGGCAACCTTAAAACACTGAACCCCACCCAGTTTGGGTTCATGAAGGGCTGATATTGTCTCCTGAACCTGATTGACCTCTGTGAATCAGTCTCCAGAGCTGTGGACGAGGGTATGGCAGTTCACACAGCCTATCTGGACCTCAGCAAGGCCTTTGACACCATCCCCCACTCTGGAATCATAGATAAACTTACTAAGCTGGGCATTGATCCCTACGTCACTCGATGGGTTGCCAACTGGCTTACTGACAGAATCCACACTGTAAAAGTAGCTGACTCCAAATCCAGCTCCAGACAAGTGACAAGTAGAGTACCTCAGAGTTCTGTCCTGGGACCTCTCTTGTATGGCATCTACTTCTCTGAAGTTCAGGCCAAAACTAAGGGACTCTGGCTAACAAAGTTCGCAGATGACTGCAAACTGGGAGCCATTATTGAATCCCCAATTGATGTGGATACTCTACAAAAGGGCCTTACAGAAACAGATGCTTGGTGCCAAAGCCATGGGCTCAAGCTCAATGCCAAGAAATGTATAGTTATCCCCTTTGGGAAAAAACATGTACCCATGAATTACCACATATGTGGCAGTACACTAAACACCGAAAGTGTGATAAGAGACTTAGGGACATAGGTGGACAGTGGTCTCACCTTCAATAACCACATCACCACTACAGTCAGGAAATCCTTCTATGTGGCACACCTCATCAGTAACGGATTTTCATCCAGAAAAAAGAAGGTCATTGTCCCACTGTACTCATCCCTCCTTACACCCATAGTAGAATACAATGCCCTATTTGGTATGTACCTCTCAAGACATCTGCAACAACTGGAAAGGCCGCAGAAATACCTCACTGAAAGAATCACAGGCCTAAAGCAGATGCCCTATGCTGATCGCCTTAAAAACTCCAGCTATACTCTGTTGCATATTGTCTGCTACGAGGTGATCTCTGCTTAGTATACAAGGCCATGTCAAACCAAGAGCTGTTGGACATGATACACTTAAAGAAATCCCAATCCCTCAGAGCCACATGCTCCAGGGATCTAAACCTTGTCATCACAATAAACAAAACATGCTGGATGGATAGGTTCCTGACCCAGAGACTCCCCAGACTCTAGAACGGACTGCACATACATGTCAAGCAGAGCGCCTCTTTGGCCCTCTTTAAAAGGAACCTTGTTGATTGGATGGGAGAAAGGAAATTCACCTCGGGGATCATGTCAGTTGCCCTGCTAGGCAGGGGTCCAGGGAAGTAAATAATGTGGGAAGAAATAGCCAAGGAATTGTTATGGCTAGGCTTGAATAGGCCCTAGGGCCGATAGCCTAGTACCAACCTATGAACCTATGAACCTATGAAACCATGAATACATTTCATAACAAAAGTTGGGTATATGGTGTATTTACTACAAGTACATATCCCTTATTTCAAAACAAATTAAGCTATATGGTATATTTACTATGAATACATGAATATAAGTCTGTTATTTCATAACAAATTCAGATATGTCATGAATTTACTATGATACCATGAGTACATTTCATAACAAAAATTGGGTATATGATGTATTTACTACAAGTACATGTCCCTTATTTCATAAAAATGTTGCTATATGGTGTATTTACTATGAATACATGAATACAAGCCCCTTATTTCATAACAAATGTGGATATATCATGTATTTACTGTGAAACCATGAATACATTTCATAACAAAAGTTGGGTACATGGTGTATTTATTACAAGTATATGTCCCTTATTTCATAACAAATGTTGATATATGGTGTATTTACTATGAATACATGAATACAACTCCCTTATTTCGTAACAAATGCGGATATATCATGTATTTACTATGAAACCATGAATACATTTCATAACAAAAGTTGGGTAAATGGTGGATTTACCAAAAGTACATGCCCCTTATTTCATAACAAATGTTGGTATATGGTGTATTTAGTATGAATACATGAATACAAGCCCTTATTTTATAACAAATGCAGCTAATTCATGTATTTACTATGACACCATGCATGTATTTCATAATAAAAGTTGGGTATATGGTGTATTTACTACAAGTACATGTCCCTTTTTTCATAACAAATTTTGGTATATGGTGTATTTACTATGAATACATGAATACAAGTCCCTTATTTCATAACAAATGCGGTTATATTATGTATTTACTGTGAAAACATGAATACATTTCATAAGATAAGTTGGGTGTATGGTGTATTTACTACACGTGCATGTCCGTTATTTCATAACTAATGTTGGTATATGGTGTATTTACTATGAATGATGAATACAAGTCATTTATTTCATAACAAATATGGATATATAATGTATTTACTATGATACCATGAATACATTTCATAACAAAAGTTGCATATATGGTGTATTTACTACAAGTACATGTCCTTTTTTTCACAACAAATTTTGGTATATGGTATATTTACTATGAATACATGAATACATGTCCCTTATTTCATAACAAATGCGTATATGTAATGTATTTAATATGAAACTATGAATACATTTCATAACAAAAGTTGGGTATATGGTGTATTTACTACAAGTACATGTCCCTTATTTCATAACCAATGTTGGTATATGGTGTATTTACTATGAATGATGAAGACAAGTCATTTATTTCATAACAAATGCGGATATATTATGTATTTACTGTGATACCATGAATACATTTCATAATAAAAGTTGGGTATATGGTTTATTTACTACAAGTACATGTCCCTTATTTCATAACAAATGATGGTATGTGGTATATTTACTATGAATACCTGAATACAAGTCCCTTATTTGATAACAAATGCCGATATGTCATGTATTTACTATGAAACCATGAATACATTTCATAACAAAAGTTGGGTATATGGTGTATTTACTACAAGTACATGTTCCTTTTCCATAACAAATGGTATATGGTGTATTTCCTATGAATACATGAATACAAGCCCTTATTTCATAACAAATGTTGCTATACGGTGTATTTACTATGAATGCATAAATACAAGCCCTTATTTCATAACAAATGTGGATATATCATGTATTTACTATGAAACCATGAATACATTTCATAAAAAAGTTGGGTATATGGTGTATTTACTACAAGTACATGTCCCTTATTTCTTAGCAAATGTTGATATATGTGTATTTACTATAAATACATGAATACATTTCCCTTATTTCATAACAAATGCAGATATACCCCAGGATTCAGTAAGCTTCCATGCAGGAGTAGTTTATTCCTGCATGGAAACGACCATATAAGAGCAGCACAGCAGCATGCCATGCATAGTTATGATGGCGCGCTGCCTTTGCTCCTTAATGGACAGAGAGTGTGGACGAGTGCAGGGGGTGTGTCTGAGAGCAGAGCACTCACAATATACTTACCCCTGCATTCAAGAATTACCTTTCGGTACAGGTATTATGATGTTTACTTACTTGACAACATCTAAGATAATCTCATTGGGAAATAGGGGGCTCTTTGTGCTTATGTGCATTATTATAGCAATAACCCATGCCTGGGTGTGGTTAATGCTGGATTTACCCATGGTTGGTGTGGTTTGTTCACAAGGGCAAAGCCCGAGTGGCCAAACAAAGCCAATTGTGGGTAAATCCAGCATTACCCACACCCAGAAGTGGGTTATTGCTATTATACGACATTATTTAAGAAAAAAAATAATTACTTTTTTTAAATAATGGCATTGTATAATGCCTCCTTGCTGCCCTTCTGCAGCTGTCTGGTATTCTGCAGCAGTTCTGATGTACTGCGCATGCTCTCGCAGTACATCAGAGCTGTGGGCAAAAGCAATGGAGAAAGCAAGATCTCCGTTGCTTTTTACAAACTGTTTTGCTATGTTGAATGGGTTTAACATAGTGAGACAGCTTTAAAAAAAGCAACAGAGAATCTCTGTTGCTTTTTTTAAAGTTGTCTCACTATGTTAAACTCATTTAACATAGCGAGACAATTTTGAAAAAAGCAACAGAGAAAGCAAGATCTCCGTTGCTTTTTGCAAACTGTCTCGCTATGTTAAACGAGTTTAACATAGCGAGACAGCTTTAAAAAAAGCAACGGAGAATCTCCATTGCTTTTTTTAAAGCTGTCTCCCTATGTTAAACAAGTTTAACACAGTGAGACAGTGTGAAGCAATGGAGATCTTGCGTTCTCCATTGCTGTAAAAAAAGAGTTATAGTAATGTAAAAGGTCCGGGTGACCGGACCTTTTTCCATTACTATAACTCTGATTTACAACATGCACACTGACCAATCAGTGTGCACGTTTTTGAATATTAATGGGGGGTCATTGTATAATGCACTTTACTTAGCAGGCAGACAGCAGGTAAGATTGTGAAGAGTAAATGGAAATGTTATATTCCCTGAAGGACAGCCACTGTAACAAATGCATCTGGATAAATTATGCCAAGACGTGTGTGGAGGTATGTCAGTGAAGAATCTCTGATCTGTAAGGGCTTGAGAATACCGATGAAGAATAAGATACTGAAGCAGAATTTATAGATTTCCTTAGTGTAATATCACAGGTTATACATGCATGTGAGTCTTTCAACAGATCTGCAGTTTCTTGCTGTGGTTTGCTTGTTAGGCAGGTACGTTATATAACATCAGAAAAATGGGCTTCAAAAATAAGAAACTAGACTGACCCATTGGACTTTATATTTGGGGTACATTAACATACACTGGCAGATTAGAAAGCAAAAAAAAAAATGTTTTACATCTATTAAATCCATGTACAGATATCAGTTTATGTAAATATTTGCCAGGATTTTTGTCAAATGTGTAGATGCATGTAGAAATCCACAGCAATAAGTGAAACCCGGTCCCTTACTAGAGAAAATAACACCAGAAATATTTTTTATCAAACAGATTAAATTTAAGCGTAGCTACGTGGATTTGCCCATTGCTT
>NC_056748.1:1070340330-1070350330 GCF_019279795.1 Protopterus annectens
TAATAGTGCATTTCCATGGCAGTGGTAATTTGAAGTACTACACAGCTGGCTGCATGCAAGTAGCAAGTGGTGGACACTGATTGGTGCAGAGGCCATCACTTGATCATGTGCATCACCTACAAAATCCATGCTGCAATCTATTCATAGCAGCTCAACCCCTGTAGTGGAGAGAGACAGAGAGAGAGAGAGAGAGAAATAAAAAAAACAAACAAACAACCAGTACATAAAAAGTTGTTCACCAACTGAACCTACAAATATCCCCACATAACTAAGGGGATACATCAAATTGTATCCAGAAGAGACGACAATCCTGCAACAGGTATGTGAGACATATATTCAAGTAATTCAATGTAGTACTTGGTCTATAATAATGGGATAGATGATGTGGAATGATTTATATGTGCCATCAGGAGTTGTTGTTGTAATGATGTCCAGCTGAACAACTGCTATGTACAATAGTGTCTGTCCCTGTGGGTAGTGGGCCATACCTGTCAACTGTGCAGATCAGCACTGAATCACAAGATGTAAGCCATCATAGTGTGTGTTCTGTACCGCAAGACATGTATATTAGTGCCGTACATAGCTGGTGGTGGAAGTAATACCATTATGATAGACACATGAGTTTCAAAGCCCACCACTTGCAGGACAGTCATGTTAACATGTAATGTAGCATGCACAAATGCCATAGGTGTGTAATAGGCTTACCTGCAATCTGTCCCTATATATACTCCCCTAATGTTAGGCTGTGTCCACATGTGACACCTGTCTTCTGTGTTGTAGCATGGCAGAACAGTGCAGCTGTGAAGGAAGGAGAGTTAGAGAGTGTGGACCTGATGTTTGAATGCACTATATATATATATATATATATATATATATATATATATATATATATATATATATATATATAGACAGCAGTATGTTGGGAACACATTGCCCTTGTTTGTTAAGGTGGGATTGGTATTTTGGGGAACAATAGTAGGTATATTTGGGTTGGTAGGTTAGGTTGGAAGACAGACAAGACAGCATACAGAGGTGGTATATGATACATGTGGCGGGTAGGCACATTGGATGGGGAGTGTTGTTTGGAATGTGGAAACCCTTGAACCCCCATATAGAAACAATGGGACCATGTTCCCCACCCATGGGCAGTCACAACTGCATCTTCATGGCCCTGAAGGTGCCTGGGCTGGGGATGAGCAGGAGGAGCATGTGGACCCTGTAATTGTGTACTGAGGGCCTCAAGGTGGTGTAGCATGACTCTCAAGTCTCTGTGAAGCTCCCTATGCACCAGACCCTAGACCTGCCTTTGAGTGACAGGATCCTGTCTGTGTGTGCTCCCGGGAGGGGAGAACACCATCCCCTGAGGTGGTTCCACCTGACCAGGACCAGTAGATGATGAGGTCCCAGGATGGGTCCCAGATGTGATGTGGCCTGGTAACATGGCCAGATGAGGTGGGAAAAGTGGTTCTGCTGGCAACTGTCTTCCCAAACATGTTATTGTGTCACTGTTATAGAAAATATGTCAGTAGTAATAGTCCACATATTCCAGGATTATGTCTAACAGCATGCATAGATATCCCCGTTAACACAAAACAACAGATGTGCAGCAGTCACATAGCAAACAGAACACATGCATATATGGAACCATAGTGGCCTTCATAATGCCATTCAGGTGACATTGTTCATAACAGGCCACCAATGATAGTGTTTCAACATGAAACATGACTACAAGAACATTGCACAAATTGTTGTACAATATGATATATGTCCCAACAGTAGGTCTGCTGTAGACATACCCGTTGAGTTGTGTGATCAGATTGTTGTTGCAGATATGGTGGGGGAGAGACAGAGATGTGTATTAACAACTATTATATCCTTGCAGTATGAGGTTCTCTGACCTGTTTTCCTATTTATGTCTTTCAGGCACAATGTCAAGGGAGAGACTTCCATTCTACACACACCTGGAGAATGATGTCATCATTACATACCTGGTGCAGCACTGCTACACCCTGTTTGCACGTACAGCCCATGATCTGCAGAAGAGGACCGCCCTGTGGAATGATCTTGTCCACAGGGTAAAGAATGTTGGCCTGCATAACCGCAGTTATGAGCAGGTTCGACATTGTTGCACTGAGCTACTCTACCATGCCCATCGGCATGCTGCTGCAGTTAGGAGGGACCAAAAAGTCATGGGGAGGGTCATGCCATCCAGCCCCCCCTTGACACATGCTGAGGAGCTTCTTGCCAGCCTCTGGGCACCTGCCCACCCATAAACACAAGACCCGATGGAGCATGCAGGTAAGGCCACAGGGCACATCAGTAGACCACTGTTGTGTATCCATCTGCATCTGTAGAGTTTAATCATGCATATGTGAGATGAAATATATATCTGTTGCTGTGTTGAAGTAATAAACAGACATGCATAATCTGTAGTATTGTAATACTGCTCCCACCCTGTATCAATGCCACAGGTGTGGCTACTGACATCACATCTCTCAAATCTCTGTAGGTCCCTCTGGTATACCTTCAGAGCAGCAGCCTGTAGCTGATGAGTATGGTGTTTGTTCAGGTTTGCATACACCGGTCATGTTATGGCCATGGTATATGCCATGTACACAATCAACACACCTACCCATAATACATGCTGAACATGTTCACTTATTGTTGCTGTTAACTGCACTGTGTCACAGTGGTCACCATGGTGGCATATCTGAAGGGTATGTAAGAGTCCTGCAATAAAACTAGCAACCTGTCATTGCAAGATGTGTACACAGATATGAACATAATGGTGGGACAAATGGCCTGCAGTAGGGACATGTCTGAAACATCACCCTTACAACAGTGTATATACCACTTTTACAATGGCAACTGTTACAGATCTACACTATGGCATATCACAATATTGCATTCCACAACCCTTACAACCTGTAATGTGGTCCTAACATGAGCAATGATTGTGTAATATGGAATCCTATGTTAGGACAACAAATATGGGGAATACATCCCTTCACAGACACTGGAAGCATATGTGTGCATACACACCAGATAACATATTGTGGAAGCAGTGTTTGAGGTACTGACAGCATGGACTCTTCATGAGTATGGACCTTCCAGCAAGTACAGGTTCTCAATGTCACACCAAGAAGTGGTCTACTGTCCAAGACGTTTGGCCATCAAATATGCCCACTTTCCTGCAACAGAGGCAGCTGTGGCTTGCATACATCTTACAAGCCATGGAATGGATCCCATACCCAACAGGTAGCACCCAGGAGTTGGTCATGTAGCCTTACCTCACCATTGCATATACCACGGCAAACAGTGCAGGCAGTCATGTATGTGGCGAGAATGTATGGGACAGGATTATTGTAGAAAATAAACAGATGGCCATCCAAGACAAATGATGACACATGTTGCAAGCTGGTCATGCAGGCTGCCTAGCAACATGCAACAACACTGAGGGAGTTGCAGAAATGTCTAGCAAGTACTGGCTGTGCAGTACCTGTGTCAGCAATTTCCTGGACTCTGCATAAGTGTGGCCCATCGGTTAGGGTAATCATATGGGACAGTTGTACCACAGGAAACATCAGACAGGGCTCTCAACAGGTAGTGTATGCATAACAGCAAAAGTCCCCCAAAGGCATGTGTTGCAATCTGTACTGGTGTACCAAGAGCAAGTTGGAAGCCTACAGACAGTATTAATTAAGATACATGTGCTGCACAACCAGCACCTCACCCCACCTCAGGCCCACCATCCCCATTTGTACCTTGCTGGTGCCAGTATACACCTGTAAGTTTGCAATTCATTAGCAGGGACTAGGCTAGTAGACATGACACACATGTGTAGGCCATAGTTGTCAAGCATCTGCAAAAAGGCTGTGGATGGGGAGGGGGTGTCATCCTGAAATACAACAGTGCACTGAAGCAGAGACCCAAAGCACGCTAAGAATTGCTGTATCTGCACACAGTCAAGGTCATGAATTGTGGCAGACATAACCCTAACTCCACAGCAATAGTGATGGCACTGTGTGACCTCCAAAGGCTGTGCACATGAGTTGACCTTGTGATCATGCAGAGTTGGGGGACATTTATAGGGCAGAGTGACCAAATACTGGCAAATGCAGATGGCCCATTCTAGTATACCCCTTCCAGGAATAGTGACTGCTGTAGTACACATAACAGTTGGTGCAACACACAATCATGATAAGGATGTGCACACATATGCACCCACAAATTGTATGCACCTCTGTCAGCATCTGCACAACTAACACATTTGTTTGATACTGCATTTAATTGCACAGGTCATATGTCACATATCAGATTCATGTAATGTTAACATATGCAGTAATGTGGCCTCATGGTATATCAGGGAAGAGGGTGCCATATCAATAAGGGTGTGTTCACTCCCCATAGCCATGGCAAGGTTTGAAGATTGTCAGAGTAGTTGTATTTTATTTGCCATACATGCACCACTGATGACGAGATCTGTAAATCAGACATCAGGCATTCACAAATGACATCTGTCCACATATCATCCAAGGTATGTGTCAGACAAACACATATGGGGCTGTGAGCAGCAGAGTAAACATAACTGACACACATATACACATTCAGCAATGGTATGCACAACTGTGAGTTATGGTGCACAGTACATGCCAGAGTGCCAAACAGGTGAACAGCAATACTGTGTACATGGGTGCAGTGTGTTCCAGGGAAGGGGCATCACCTACTAACACAACCCATGCATCACAGAGTTGTACAATGTTGGTAACAGGGGTTGACTATAGCTGCACTGCATGTTGTTGAGTGCCATATGTCATGCATGTTGACAGTTGGGTAATGAGAGGTCTGTCTGTAATATCTTTGTGCAACCTCACCTGTAAGTGAAAAACTGGGGACATTCTGTAAACTCAGGGACAGGTAAGTAGTATGGTGGAATGTCAGGGCGTGGGTACCCACGCACGTGTGTGTGTGCGTGTGTGTGTGTGTGTGTGTGTGTGTGTGTGTGTGTGTGTGTGTGTGTGTGTGTGTGTGTGTGTGTGTGTGTGTATACTGTTAAGCAATGATGTACAGGTCTTAAAGTGCATTTCTTGTTTTCCCCTCACAGGTAGTGAGTTGTGTCAGGGTCCCTCCTGCAGGCCATCTGATGTTGGTGTCCATACAGACAGTGAAAATGATGATAGGTGTGTTGAGGCATGTGTGGGGTTGTCAGGGGCTGAAGCTGCACCATCATTTGACATCCCAGTGTTATCCAACCCATCCACACACACAGTCACATTGCCTATACATACCACATCACCAGTGGCCATATCTGAGGGACAGTTGACGGTTGATGGCATGGGACAGGAAAGTCTGGTATCTATAGCACTTGTGTCTGGACACAGCAGCCATACCCAGATGTCTGGTGGAGTACCACATAGGCAGATGTACAGGGGTGCTCGTTGGAGGGCTGCTGGTCATCATGCCCCTGGCAGAAGTACTACATCTGGTGCCACCAGACTCATGTTTCAGGCCATCATGGAGGTGCAGGCATGTATGGAATGGTACACCAGACAGGCTCTGAGGCTGCAGAGGGCTACTCATTAAGCTGTTACTGACAACATCCGTGATCTTGCAGGTGCCCACTGTTATTTTTCAGAGGTCATGGATAGATGGTTGGGTGAGATGGTGGGACTCCTTGGCCGTGGAATGTCTGTGCTCAAGCATATGGTGGGAGTGGTGCAATGGCCACATGAATGTAGGCCAGCAACACCAACAGCTGGACGTGGCAAAACACAGAGCTGCTCCTGTAGTGGCAGTACCAGCCCCAGAACTGCAGGGGGGTGCTGTCCACACCACACCACAGCAGGCCATGTGCATGTGGCCCTGGCCAGTCCCAAGAGGGACCTGGATCCAGCGGACATGTCATCATCAGGGGAGAGTATCATATCATAGTTTGTACCTGGTGGTGTCAGTGGGACCCCTGGCAGGCACAGGTCTCGTGTCCATGGCCAGGGATGGTGAACTGCACACCCTGCCAGGTATAGTCCGCAGCTGTCCAACAAATCCCTGTATAGGGCAGCCACATGGCAGAACTGTGTGCATGTATACACACACACATTACCAACACAGCTAGGGCAACCCCATACCTGGACACACCCCATCACTACAGTCCAATTAATAAATAACCCCCCTCACTCACACACATGGTGTCAAATGTATGGCTGAGCCTAGGTCTCTGGCAAACCAACAACACACCCTGTGCATATGATGATACCTGTGCCATATCCCTATCATCCATAACATCGATGCAGGGACAGGCTAATATGGTTCTGATGTACAGGGTGGCTGTTCTATGGTGTACCAATGTAATGCTGTGTAACATGTGGTCAGCAATAAAGTTTAAAGCTTACATGTCAGGAAGTGTAGCTGTCCAGCCATGATGCATTTTAGCTGTTATTAACACTGAGTGGTTGTGGTCTCCATAATGTATTCTGTTTGTGTTGTAGGTGTCCATGTGTCAGCAGGATGATGGTCTGCTGTTGTATCCTACAGGGGGTATGGCACTGTGGTGACACTTTGGCTGTGCCATATCCTGGGTACAGGTGAACACATCACAGGTCTGTATAACAGTTACTGCATGTGCCACATGGCTGATAGGTCTGGGGGTGTATACAGGTGAGTGCATGGTGGCTGATGTCAGCAGACCTTCTACAGTGGACAATGGTAATTGTACTCGGTGGTACACACCACATGTTTGTGTATAACAAACACAGAGGCTTTGTTGTTGATAAAATACACAGAGAATACTGTACACATGGATGTATGTACCTGTGCAAGAAACCCATTTTAGCCTATGTAATTCCACCAATACTAAATAGGCACAACACATTGGGAAATAAGCAGTTTGCTAGTTTAATGTCATTGACAATGGTACTGTCAGGGTATATGTCCCCTTCCTCAATGTAGTGCAATCCTCAAATCAGTAAACATAGGTGTGCTGGTGTGGGTGGCACAGCACTAACCTTTGGAGGGTGTAAAGTGCTGTAGAACCACAGGTGGTGTGATAGACAACTACTTAACCTGTTAACATGAACTGTACAGTATTACAGCCAGCTAAGCAGGGGGATACACTCAACAGTAACTACAATGATGGTGGCTCTGTCCACAAGAGCCACACTCAGCTATATATACCAACCCCAGCATTGCTGTACACCTGTACAGTGGGGAAGAGGGCATTTACACATCTACCACTAGTTGTGATGGAATGTATTTCCACATGATGGTACTTGTGAAATGTTAGCATCTGCCAGGCAGTTCTCAGACAGATGACCTCCTGGGACATATATATTCTGCAAACGGAAGTAGATTCCTCCACATACACATACACTCTTACTTGGCAACACTGGGACTAGAACGCCTACCTAGGTATGTAGTTCTACTGTTGTGTGTGGCCTTAATTGAACACACCACACAGCTTTTAGGATGAGGTCTGTTCCAGGTTACATGGTACATGAAGAACATCCCCAGGCCAGTACAGTATGGTAATGGGAATGTACTGGTTGCTTATGGACAATACATAGTGTGACATACTGTCATATACACATTGACAAACACATAACAGTCATACACACATCTGAGAGAACTGGGCTTATCGGTGCTAACTACCTTGTCAGTGTGTCCATTCTGTTACAGATACATTGCACACAGCACATGCCTAACTGGGCTGGAGAGTGTTATCAGTTACCTATATGGTTGATGGTGACAGTGGTTCCCATATAGTGGAACATGGGACATGTACTAGGGGTACCATGGTGTAAAGACAGTATACCCAGCACCCACACCCCACAGTGGATATTGTATGCACTGAAACCCATGATAATACTCTGACATACCCACCATCACACATTGACCAGGACTGCAATAAAACCCCTTGTCTATCCCAAGTGTGCTACTACAGAGATATGCATCTAAAGCACATGCCACAGGGATAGTAGGGTGATGCATTGTCATGGCTCTTCTATGGTCAACAACATCACTATCCCTAATACTGTGTGGCAAGGCATATTGTATTAGGAGAATGTGGCTTCAGAATGCTGTATCCTACAAATATACACACATGCACACATACACACACTTGCCAGAACTCAGAGGGTATCCCATGCCTGTCAACCCATTTGTACAACAGTGTTGTGCTGGTACTGCAAGCCCCAGGTAGCCCATAGAGTGAAGAATGTAACAAGGTACATGTAATGTCCGGTACAGCAGCAGCCACATTTACTATGGCAATGGGGGATCCGGTGGGTGTGAAGGGCCTCAGGGTATTATCAACTACAGGTCTACAAACACACAGACACTGTTATTCTCAGTAATGCACATGTACACATTTGTCAGTACTGGGGTCCATTGGTGCAGGTGTTCATAGGTGTGTACCTTGCGATTGTCCATGGAGAGATGGGAAGTGTAAGGGATGTGTGTACAGTGGTATCATGCCACCTCCCATGTGCCATCAGGCCATCTATCAACAGATACCATAGGAGTGATCCCCAGGGTGAGAGTTACATGCAACATACAATCATCTGGTTGCCTCTTGCAGAGAGCCAGTGAGGTGCTCCAGTTGACATGTATGCAACATGTATTACATAACATGGTCAATGTCTGTCTTGGAGACCTGTACCCAAGCATGTTCTTTTGATTGTGCTAGTGTAGTTGAGGTATCCATGGCATGTGGCGCATACAAGGTGTAGATTCCTAGCTGTGGCATTCATAACACAGCTGAGCAAACACGTCAGTGTCACTCAAGCATAGATTGCCTGTATGCAACCAAGATGGAGTCCTGACATCTGCACATCTGTACAGAGGACAGACAGACATCAGCTAGCCAACTGGTCATCCAGTAGGTTGACTGTGTTAAGATGTTTGACACTAATAAGTATGCCATTACTACATGACAGCAGCCCTCAATGATATATCCTATACACACAGTAGTCTACAGTTAATATCAACATGTCAGATCAATATCCACTAGCAAATACTTAATGACACACACCTCACACACCAAGAACACGATAGTCAGGACTCAGAGTTCATCTATGCATGCAGGGGTGTTTGGTTCCAGGACTACAATCTGAAATCTACTCTTAAATGAGTATGCACTGTCAACAGTAGTAACATAATGATACACTACATGCCAGTGTGACTGCATATAACCTAGGATACTACCCATGTATGAACCACATTCAAATGGAAAAGAATGTTGTACAAGCCATATATACCCAGGTGCCCCAAACAGTAGACTCACATCCCTTGCTACTGTAATGACAGCACATAGACGCATCTTATGTACATGGAATTAAATACATTTATTAGAGATATCATTATCCTGCTATTTTATCAAACCGGAATGTAAGCACTGGTTACCAGGGCTGAGCCATGCTTATCAGGTTTCAGCATTGTTGCAATATGAATGCTAAGCAGATTTGCGCACTGGTAAGCGAAGCCTACATGGTGTAAGCGCCTTTTAATTTAACCATACATTAGCACTGCTTACCGTCGTGCAAACCCGTGCAAACCCACTTAAAGCTGGCCAAAACTGCCCTAACCACTCTGTATCCAACATCCCTTGTTCTGCCTGGCAACAAAATAAACAGCCCTTGAAGGTTTTAAACCCAGGACCCCATACACTAAAGTCGCAGCAGTTAACCACTAAGCCATCAAAGCTGTAAACACAGTTGTTGTTTTTTCCAATATATCTGTCAGTACACATACTGAATAGTATTAAACAACTGCCATGACGTCTACAATTGTGTAGTACTTGTTAGTGAAATTACTGTTGAATCACATATGTTGTTATATCTAAATGTACATATATCAGATTTGGGAAGGTATATACAACAGTCATGTTTACACATAAGGATATATATATATATATATATATATATATATATATATATATATATATATATATATATATACACATATGTAGATATATATGTGTACATGTACATACACATATATATTCATG
>NC_056748.1:1070355330-1070522830 GCF_019279795.1 Protopterus annectens
TTTAATAAAACAAATGAACAAACAAATAAAAGTAGAATAAAAGTCCCTTAGAATCCACACAATAAGCGCTTTCGATAAAATCTTCTTCAGATCGTGATGTAAAAATGGGACTAATGTTCATTTTAAATAGTATACCTCTATGTAGCCATCCAATCCATGTGTACTAAGAAGTTCCTTTGAACCAGTCCTGTACAATGTAACCCCACCTTATTTGAATATGTAATTTCAAGCACTTCCATTTCCCGCCTTTTTGGATGTCAATCATTATATGCAAATCAAGCTATACACTCATCCTAGCAGTGGATTCAAATGAGTAAATAATGGTGGATCATGATGCCTATTCGCTTCCAAGCATCTTTTAGGCTCTTCCCTTCATAGGAGGTGTAATCAAAGAATTTAAATTCAGTAGTGCGCCATTAAAATAGTATACACAAAGAAAAGATAATGGTGGCCAGTCTCTCAGAATCTTCATTTCACCTCATTTGCATATACGGCGTCAAGTGCTTTCTTTTTCAAGCACAGATCAACAAAAATGCAGATAAAGTTTCTTATTAGCGATCCTATATTTAAGTATCAAACTTGAACAAAAATCAAGTAATGGTACCATTACATATTGTTTCAACTCTTTGCATATATTACATATTGTTTCAACTCTTTGCATATGAGTGCTTTTCAGAATTTCCTTATGGTATACAAATTATCTATGAATAGTCATGTGTAGGCACAACCCTAGCCACACATATCATCATTCATCACAACAATTGCAAGAAGCGGATATAAGCTCTTTTCAAGAATTTCTTTATAGTATGCAGATTATCTATAAGTGCTTCTACGCAGATACAATCCTGGTCACACACATCATCACTTATCGCAGTGATCATAAAAGCGGAATGTTATGATGTCATCATACCCAAGTATAAATAAATGTATCTCTCTATAGCCATACACAAGGGAAGCATTTCCCTCCATAGAGGCCCCTCAGTATCTCTTAAACAGTGCACAGAGCTACTTTAATTTATTGCAGATAAGCATATTTCCAAAAAGGTGTCCCAATTGTCATGATGGCAAATACAAAAGCGAACTCCTATAATAAAGTCTTTGTCGTTATATGTGATTTAGAAAATTTCATGAAAGGATTTCTATTGAAATTAACAAGATAATGATTGTGTTTCCAATAAGCAAGACAGTTATCTGGCAAAACTTTGGATGAAAAAGGTCATTATTTTGAAAGGATCACTGGTATCCTTTTTGAATCTGCTAATATTTACCTAGATATGAACAAGTGGTGCAGAAATAGCCTTCTTATAAATTTGAGTTGGAATCCTAAGGCATCATAAATGTATGTGACAACTTGCAACATAATTTTTTAATCTCCAGGTTATTCCAGCAACGAATGAATATCCCATGTAGGTGCCATAAAGGACTTTAACACTACATTTACTTTTCAACAACAAGACTTCAAATGCAGATGTAAGCTCAGTTAAAATGAAAATAACTTCAATTTGTTTTCTTAAGGCATATTTCTAGGTTGAGTACTTCCTTTCTTTATATTGGGTCTTCTGAGTTTCAACACTGGTTTTAATGGGACAATACTGTTTAAACCTGGGGGTTGATCAGCCCTCAGGTTAATTATCCATTTGGTCTCTCTTAACTCAGTTAAATTCTCAATATCACCTTTCCTTGGTCCGATGAAAATATTCTCAATTACTTTATATACAAATGTATGTCCTTTGTTCACATCAATATGAAAAGCTAATGCACTGTGAATATCTTTGTTGATAATGTCCCTTTGATGTCTTTGTATTCTTTTCTTAAGCAACTGATTAGACTTTCCTATATAGAAGGATGGACAAACTTTACAAGTTGCTGGATAAATGACATTATAGGTGTTACAGGTTGCCTTGACATTAAAGATGTACTTCTTGTCAGTAATTAGATGTACAAACTGATTACTATTATCTATCAGTGTACAAATGTTGCAATTGCCACACATGAAGGTGCCTTTACGTCCCTTTATTGGATTCTTATTTAATGTATTAGTGCATAATAACCTTTTTATGTTCTTTTTATTCTTGTAACAAAACTGTGGCCTTTCCCCAATGATATTCTTTAACTGCAGATCCTGAGTCAAGACAGGCCAAAATTGATTTATCACTTTCAAAATTTGTGCATTATCAGAGCTGTAAGTCAGAGAAAATCTGATGTTAGCATTTTCTCGTTTGAGTTTGTTGACCTGTTCTAAATTCCGTAGCTGTAGGTCCTGATCTTTATAACCTCTTTCTTTGAGGTTATCCTATAAAAAATTCACTTCGCTTTTCCGTGCTACCTCTCGATTGCAACGTTTATAAATTCTATTTGTCTCATTGGTCATAATATTTCTCATTATATGTCTTGGATGCATACAACTTTTTAAAAGGTAGTGGTTCCTCCATGTACTCTTTCTGTACAAGTCAAAGTCCAAGGTTCCCGATTCATTGAAACTGATACTCACATCCAGGAAGCTATTTTGTCATCTTGAGCAATCCAATGTAAAAGTCAAATATGAGGTATTCATGTCAAGGTATTTATGGAACTGTGTGAACTGCTCCTCATCACCTTTCCATAAAATACACAGGTCATCAACAAAACATTCATAATATAGAATGTTATTATACCAGGGATTACTAGAATGTATTACATGTTGTAATTCCCATTCCACTAGGACCAAATTAGAATAACTATTCACACAGGGGGTACCCATGGCAACCCCCCATTTTTGTAGATACTTCTTTTCTCCATATATAAAATAGTTATTCTCCAAAATCAGTTCTAACAGGTGACAAATAAGTCAAACTTTGGCTGTTGTTTTCTTAACTGATAACGTCCTTCTGATGGACTCTATACCAGCATCATTTGGAATAGTGGTGAAGAGGTTATTGACATCCAAGGTTGTTAATAGGAGACCACCTTCATTTACTTTATTTTCCATAGATTTATTTAATTTATTCAGGAAATCATCTGTATCTCTTAATACTGATATATAGGAATTCAGAAGTTCTCTTAATTCCTTCTCCACAAACAAAGACGAATTCTCTGTGGCCCATCCTTGGCCTGAGACTATCGGACGTAACAGAGGATCCATCATGTCATTATGTATCTTTGGAGGTCCATTGATACATAGGATAGTTGGTTTATGAACATCCAAAAAATCAAACAAGTCCTTATCAATCTGCCTTTGTAGAACCATATAATTTAGGCAAGAACTGATTCTATTCATGGCTTGATTGATTGCTGAAGGTTGAACCTCAGTATATGTTCTAGAATCGTGCAACATCCTCTTCATCTTGTTAACATACCATGTTGTATCCATCATTACTATGGCTCCTCCTTTGTCAGGTGGTCTCAAAGTAACATCATGATTTTGTTGCAAATTATAAATTGCTTCTTTCTCTTCAGTTGTAATATTTCTGTAACGTTTAACGGAAGGATCCATTCTTAACTTTGCAACCTCATTTGTACAAAGCCTAGTAAATAACTCCACAGCTGGATGACTAACTGGAACAAAAGTGCTTGGTTTCTTTAGCTTATTGTTCTGTTCCTGTTTATTACCAAAAATATTTTTCAGAGTCACATTTCGTCCAAAACATTTCAAATTAATTACAAATTCATCCAGGTCTGATCTGAATGAAGGAATAAAAGATATCCCTTTTTGTAAGATAGATGATTCAGCTGATGTGATGGTATGCTTCCTTTCATGAAATTTTCTAAATCACATATAATGATGAAGACTTTATTATAGGAGTTTGCTTTTGTATTTACCATCATGACAATTGGGACACCTTTTTGGAAATATGCTTATCTGCAATAAATTAAAGTAGCTCTGTGCACTGTTTAAGAGCTACTGAGGGGCCTCTATGGAGGGAAATGCTTCCCTAGTGTATGGCTATAGATAGATACGTTTATTTATACTTGGGTATGATGACATCACAACATTCGGCTTTTATGATCGCTGCGATAAGTGATGATGTGTGTGACCAGGATTGTATCTATGTAGAAGCACTTATAGATACTCGGCATACTATAAAGAAATTCTTGAAAAATGCTTATATACGCTTCTTGCAATTGTTGTGATGAATGATGATATGTGTGGCTAGGGTTGTGCCTACACATCACCATTCATAGATAATTTGTATACCATAAGGAAATTCTGAAAAGCATTCATATGCAAAGAGTTGAAACAATATGTAATGGTACCATTACTTGATTTTTGTTCAAGTTTGATACTTAAATATAGGATCGGTAATAAGAAACTTTATCTGCATTTTTGTTGATCTGTGCTTGAAAAAGAAAAGACTTGACACCGTATATGCAAATGAGGTGAAATGAAGATTCTGAGAGACTGGCAACCATTATCTTTTCTTTGTGTATACTATTTGAATGGCGCACTACTGAATTTAAATTCTTTGATTACACCTCCTATGAAGGGAAGAGCCTAAAAGATGCTTGGAAGCGAATAGGCATCATGATCCACCATTATTTACTCATTTGAATCCGCTGATAGGATGAGTGTATAGCTTGATTTGCATATAAAGATTGACATCCAAAAAGGCGGGAAACGGAAGTGCTTGAAATTACATATGCAAATAAGGTGGGGTTACATTGTAAAGGATTGGTTGAAAGGAACTTCTTCGTACACATGGATTGGATGGCTACATAGAGGTATACTATTTAAAATGAACATTAGTCCCATTTTTACATCACGATCTGAAGAAGATTTTATCAAAAGTGCTTATCATGTGGATTCTAAGGGACTTTTATTCTACTTTTATTTGTTTATTCATTTGTTTTATTAAACAGAGATCGCGCTTTGGACCAAAACCTGCGTATGGATAATATTGGATTTAAGAAGCCATTTTAGGTGAACTTGCTGTCTTTGTTTTTGTAGATATAAGAGTGTGTTTCCATGCAATTGGCTATGGAAATGTTACCACAGCTGTTCCACAATGCAACCAGCTAGTGGGGTACTGCAATTCATGCAGAGGCCATAAGCTGATCATGAACATCACTTACAAAACACAAGCTGCTGCCTAAGCAAAGCAGGTGTACTTTTTTCAGATCTACCAGAGAGGGAGTGAGAGAGACAGACAGAGGCAAAGTAAGAAAGGAAAGGGGTAAGAGCTAAGCATGCTTGTGTCACACACTTACCAGTATGGGGTTTCAAACCCCTGCCTATGTATTGCTATTACATTTTTCTGCACTTACTGCATGTGTGACAGAGCTTACATGTTGGAAAGCTTTGCAAAGGTGTCTTTGAAGGTGAGTGACATCAGCAACAGTGATAAAGGAAGGTAGTGATAAAGTAGTGATAAAGGAGGGTAAGGGTAGTACATGTGCCTTTCTCCAAAAGCAAGTCTCAAGGAAGACACAACCACACTATGTCAGGGACTCACACACATTATCACAGTTAGCAGGGTCAGGATTAGAATTTATAAATAACTAGTTTGCTACACTACAGTATGATGCAGGTATTACATGCACTAGAGAGGTTATCAGACTGATATAAGGGCAAAGGGTATGTCAAGGTGACTGACATCAGAAGGCATGCTTCAGTAGGGCAATAGGAGGTGTAGTGAGTGTGAATGGCCTCCAAATCATGAATTTACACACACACACACACACACACACACACACACACACACACACACACACTTGTTAGTACTAACGTGCATGGGTTCATTGTTTCACAGGTGTGTAGTAATTGACTGGGCCAGAAGGCCATGGCTAGGCAAAGGGTATAAATTGGAATCAGGCCACATGACAATGGTCTGCAGTGTGGCATAGGGGTGTAGTCCCTGGATTGGCCCACACAGGTGTGCATTGCATTCACCATCCACTCATCTGGGTTACTATTGTGGGTGGCCAGTGCTGTGCAATGCTTGCCATGTATGTCTTCTATATTCCATAACATGTACAGTGTCTGGGTTGTACACATGTCCCACATGCATGTTCTGTGATGTGGAAGTGTACCTGGGGTATCTGGGGCATGTTGTGTGGACAGACTGTTATCATCTGGTGAGGCATTCCTGACCTCATGTGGTGAGTCCTGGCTATGGAACTGAGGTTGATCCTGCACCTACATTGACAGCATGATACAGGTATTCACTGGTGTTAGTGGCATCTGTCCATACTGGGCATGTGTATAAGGCATGGTATTTCCTTTGTGGGTTACATTTGCTGACTCTACAGTTGTTGCAGGTGTCCAGTGGGGAACATAGCAAAGGACCACTGTAACCAATTATTTGCCTATTGTAGGGATGGAATGGGGTGCCATGTCATCTCTAGTGCACTGCAATCACACCATGGTTGCTATCTGTGAGCAATATGCAGGGAACTACCAACATAGTGGTTGTTGCCTAGCCAAGTGTGTTTGTGTATGAGACATGGGTGGAGAGTGTTCTCTGGGTAATACAAGGGTTGCCTATATTGTTCCCCAATCCATAATGTTACATGTAGGGGTATGGATTGTGTATACCAGAATCTCTGCTGTTTGGCATCTGTTGTCCTTGTAAAGTGGACATTGTGACATATAGTAGGTCCTCAATATATAAAATTTGCAAAACCTGCCCCACAATGAGTCTTGTTATTACACAATCACAGCTACCTCCACACTGAATACTGATGACAAACCCCACACACACTTGACAATACTGAGACTCAACCCCCTACCTCGCTATGTATTGCTTCTACAGTGTACTGCATTTATCGCATGTACCACAGAGCGTATACAGTTATCCCTACTCCAAAAGATGTATTTCAAGGTGAATGACATCAGCAGGCTTGCCAAAGTAGGGCAATGGAAAGTGTAGTGATTGTGAATGGCCTCAAAATCATTGACCCCTACACATGCAGAGTTTCACAGTTGCCATGCCTGGGATTAGAATTCTTACCTAATTAGTATATCGCACTACAGAATTATGCAGTTATAGCACATGCCACGGAGCTTCCAGGGCTAGCCCTTCCCCAAAGGTGTATATCAAGATGAAAGACACCAGCAGGCTTGCCAAAATAGGGCAATGGTAAGTGTAGTGACTGTGAATGGCCTCAAAAGCCTTGATCCCTACACACACACACACACACACACACACACACACACACACACACACACACACACACACACAGAATCTCACAGTTGCCATGTCTGGAATTAGAACTCCTGCCTAACTAGTACATTGTACTATAGAATTATGCAGTTATAGCACATGCCATGGAGCTAATGAGGCCATTTTTCCCTAAAGGTGTATTTCAAGGTGAATGACATCAGTGGGCTTGCCAAAGTAGGGCAATGGAAAGTGTAATGACTGTGAATGGCCTCAAAATCATTGATCCCTACAAAGACAAACAAACACAAACACACAGAGTATCACAGTTGACATGTCTGGGATTAGAACTCCTACCTAACTACTACATCACACAACAGCACCAATCTCAGCCAGCAGGACAAGTGTAGACATACACAAAGAAAGGCTGTGCTAAGGCCTCTGATTGATGGCTATGGAGAACATCCCCCCTCCAGATCTACACAGACAGACTACAACAGGTCAGACAGCGGGATGCTAGTTCTGAAGAGTAAGAAGTCTGAAACTGAAATGTAGGTCAATAAAACCTAAGAACTGTAGAACACTGATATGCCTCTAGTCTGCATGATAGGTCAGAATACAGAATGAAATGGATTACCTGAAATACTAGTACAGTCATAGCAAATGTTTACAGTTGTCAGGTGTGCCTCCCCCCTCACAATCCTATGTAGAAATGTAGCAACATGTACATGTAGGTATAATAACAGTGGAGCACATATTACCTGAGCTGGCCAAAGTAGCAGGATAGATTGTAGCCCATGTACAATATGCAGGGCTTTGTGTGTTAGGTTATTGTGTGTTGTATATTGTGTGAAAGTGGCCAGCATGTAAGCATGGAGGGTTATTTCCTGGTGGCCAATGGCCAGTACTGTTGATGACAGGGCAAAGTTCTCACAACTGCAGTGCCAAACACAATGCATCCCAGCAAGACACAATCCAGCAGTAATCCATACTAATTGTTCAGATGTAATATCTGTCACCATCTGAAAGATGGACATGTCATGAATGTGGGGACAGACCTACAAACAGCACACAGGTAGAAACACCCTAGACAGAGAGTGTATAAAATGTTACTGTCAAATGGACTCACCTTTGGAATTGTACATACAGGTTAGCAGCACATTAGTTGGCTGTGTAGTATGGAATACTGATGTAGTCTGGCCAGACACTGGCAGACCAAAAAAGGCTCAGGTATGAATTACTGAAAAACTGCTGATGTCCCTGCACAAACCAGCATAAGTGGAATGCCTCATGTATATCTGTGAGTCAGCTGCAAGTAAATTCCATACCACACATGCACCCAGCTCACCCCACCATCATCCACAGGTACCTCACAGGCCTTATCCCTGCTGTTGGGAATGAATACATTATGACCCCCACCTTTGGGGAAAAACAACCCTGTAATCTATGTGGCATGTGCTATAACTTTATAATGAGATGCACTAGCTCGAAAGGAGTTCTAATCCTATACATGGCAACTGTGATACTGTGTGTGTGTGTGTTTGTTTGTCTTTGTAGAGATCAATGCTTATGAGGCCATTCACAGTCACTACACTTTCCATTGCCCTACTTTGGCAAGCCTGCTGATGTCATTCACCTTGAAATACACCTTTGGGGGAAACGTAGCTCTATAAGCTCTGTGGCATGTGCTATAACAGCACAATGCTGTAGTGTGATGTGGTAGTTAAGTAGGAGTTCTAATCCCAGACATAGCAACTATGAGACTCTGTGTGTTTTTCTGTGTAGAGATCAATGCATTTGAGACCATTTACAGTCACTACACTTTCCATTGCCCTACTTTGGAAAACCTGCTGATGTCATTCACCTTGAAATATATCTTTGGGGAAAGTGTAGCCCTATGAACTCTGTGGTGCACGCTATAGCTGCACAAAGTTATAGTGTGTTGTACTACTTGAATAGGAGTTCTAATCCCAGACAAGACAACTGGGAGACTCCTTGTGTTTGTCGGTGGAGGGATCAATGCATTTGAGGCCATTTACAGTCACTACACTTTCCATTGCCCTACTTTGGCAAGCCTGCTGATGTCATTCACCTTGAAATACACATTTGTGGGAAGACTAGCCCTGTAAGCTAAATGGCATGTGTGATAAATGCAGTACACTGTCGTAGCAATACATAAGTAGGTAGGGGTTTAAATCTCAGCACTGTAAGGTGTTTGTGTATATTTGTCATCAGTATCTCCTGTTGAGGAAGCTGTGATTGTGTAATAACAGGACTCATTGTGCAGTGGGTTTTGCAAATTTCTTATATTGAGGACCTATTATATGCCACAATGTCCACCTTACCAGGACAACAGATGTCAAACAGCAGAGAAGCTGGTGTAGACAACCCATACCCCTACATATGACATTATGGATTGAGAAATAATATAGGCAATCCTTGTATTACCCAGAGAAGTCTCTCCGCCCATGTCTCCTACACAAACACACTTGACTAGACAACAACAACTATATTGGTAGTTCCCTGTATATTGTCCACAGATAGTAACCACTGTGGGATTGCAGTGGACTACAGAGGACATGGCACCCTGTTCCATCCCTACAACAGGCAAATAATTGCTTACAGTGGTCCTTTGCTATGTTCCCCACTGGACACCTGTAACAACTGTAGAGTCAGCAAATGTAACCCACAGAGGAAATATCATGCCTTATACACATAACCTGTATGGATAGATGCCACTAACAACAGTGAATACCTGCATCATGCTGTCAGTGTAGGTGCAGGATCACCCTCAGTTCCATAGCCAGTTCTCACCACATGAGGTCAGGAATGCCACATCAGATAACAATCTGTCCACACAACATGCCCCAGACACACCAGGTACACTTCCATATGTCACAGAACATGCATGTTGGACATGTGCACATCCCAGACACTGTCCATGTTATGGAATATAGAACACATACATGGCAAGCATTGCACAGCACTGGCCACCCACAGTAGTAACCCGAGTGGATGGTGAATACAATACCCACCTGTGTGGGCCTATCCAGAGACTACACTCCTGAGCCACACTGTCTTGTGGCTTGATGCCAAGGTATACCCTTTGCCTAGCCTTGTACAGCCTTCTGGCACAGTCAACCACTACACACCTGTGAAGCAATGAACTCATGCATGTCAGTACTAGGAAATATGTGTCTGTGTGTGTGTGTGGAGATTAATGATTTGGAAGCCATTCACACTCACTACACCTCCCATTGCCCTACTGAAGCATGCCTTCTGATGTCAGTCACTTTGACATATGCTTTGCTCATATATCAGCCTGATAACCTCTGTGGTGCATGTGATACCTGTGTAATACTGTAGTGTAGCAAACTAGTTAGTTAGGAATCTTAATCCTGCCCTGCCAACTGTGATGATGTGTGTGAGTCCCTGAGAGAGTGTGGTTGTGTCTTCCTTGACACCTGCTTTTGTGGACAGGCACATGTGCTACACCTACCTTATCACTCCTTTATCACTGTTGCTGATGTCACTCACCTTCAAATTTACCTTTGGACAACTATCCAAAATGTAAGCTCTGTGGCGCATGCAATAACTGCATAAAAATGTAATAGCAATACATAGTCAGGCATGGGTCTGAAACCCTGTACTAGTAGGTATGTGACACAAACATGCTTAGCTCTTACTCTCCTTCCCCCTTACTTTGTCTCTGTCTGTCTCTCTCACTCCCTCTCTGGTGGATATGGAAAAGTACATCTGCTTTGCTTAGGCAGCAGCTTGTGTTTTGTAACTGATGCTCATGATCAGCTGATGGCCTGTGCATGAATTGCAGTCCCCCACTAGCTGATTGCATGTGGAACAGCTGTGGTAACATTCCCATAGCCAATTGCATGAAAACACACCTCTATAACTAGGAACATCATGTGGGTGCTGGCCCTTTTCATTCACTGTGAGCAGGACTTCATGTTGGTGTTTGGCAAACAGCATCACAGAGGGTAGTGGGATATACCTCTTGCAACATACACTGTGGAGACAGGCCAGCAAACAGGAGGGGGATGTTCATAGGTAGGTAGGTATGTAGGTAGGTACTAGGCTATTGACCCTAGGGTCTATACAAGTCCAGCCAAAAAGGTACCCTGGCTTTTGCCACACAAGAAAATTAGTGTACTTCAAAACAAAAAAAAAGGTTGAAAGTGGTCTGATAAAGTAATATCTTTTTCCATAGGTAAAGCTTCTGTGCTCTCCTCTTCAAAAAAAAAAAAATCTGCTATACAATGACTTTTGGTGTTGGTGTGGATGCAAGCACCAACTCCTACTTGGACTGGTCACTATACTAATTAATGTCAGAACCATGGCCTAGTCCTGTGTCATTAGTGCTAAGGCCATCCTGTTGGCCTAGAGACAAGATGTCCTCCTGCATTGCTGACAACATGGGAGTAAGTAACAGCTGGAAATTCTGATGGCAGATGCTGCAAGTAGGCCTGAGTGGCTGACAGCCCGTTTGTTTATCTTGGAGAAAGGGGTTTGTCTGTGCCTGAATGGCTGACAGCCTGTTAATTTATGTTGGAATAAACAATTTGTCTGTGAATGCATCCTTGTATTACTGGCAACCAAAAAAAAAGCAGTGGACTTTGACATATAATGGTGGTATTGATTGGTGAGCCTGCCTGCCTGTTGTATGCTAATGATACATCTCTGCATGCTTAATCCCTCATGGACTAGTCGAGCATGTTACAGAAGAAATAAAGAGAGCATTCAAAACAGTGTTTAGAACTGTGCTCTTCTGGAGGAGTTTAATGAAATGTATGCATTTCTATTTGAGTAATTGTCTTTGGCATACACACATGCACACACACACACACACACACACACACACACACACACACACACACACACGCACGCACACACATGCACACACGCACACACAAGAACACACTCCCTTTGTCTCTTCTGTCTCTCTCTCTCTGTGTAGTCGTTTTCACCCCAGCTGATGAGTTACATGGCAACCATTTAAATGCCTGAGACTCATAACTGCAACCCCTGGAAGAGGGAGGCTGAATATGAGGAAGTGGGAAATGTATGTACAAGTCCAAGAACTTTGAGTGTCAGCATTGTCTCCCTCTTCCAAGATGCAGCAATCTTATAGTTATTTATTTATTATTATTTATTTCCAGTTTGATTACCGAGGAGGTCCACTGGGCCCCAAGGTCCCGTTTTCAGTGGAGGCCCGGGGAGAAAAGCTCCAAAAATACAAATTACAAAAATATGAAAAATATAAATGACACATTGAGTAGACCAATTTACACAATAAGAACATTCATTATTACAAACAGTCAAAAATAAATCCACTAAGGTTTTTCTTAAGGGTTATACAATTATAAAGCTATTCTTATAGAGTAATCCGGGAAAATGCATTATATGTACACATAGAGAAGAGAGATAAGAAGACGTTTTGTAAGCACTCGTTTTAAACTGTGAATCTATTTACAATATTTGCACAAAGGGGTTCAAGGATAAATAGCTACAGGACATTTTGAGTGCTAGGGTACACAATAGGTAGGATATCGGTGTGTTCTTGGATAGATTTTAGGTAGGGTGAAGACAGGTGTATTTCCATTTAGTGGACAGATGTTTGAAAAGCTGAATTTTGAAATTTTCAGAGTTTGCTATTGTTCTTAGAAAGGAAGGGAGAGAGTTCCAAGCCTTGCCAACAGTGAAAGAGAGGAGAAGTTGGCCAGCCGGACTTTTAGGTTTGTTGATAGCAATCAGGTTTTGATGTTCAGATCTGAGAGCTCTATTGGGGATGTAGGATGGAAGGATGTTAGCTAGAGCAGGATAGTTAGTTGGATGAAATATAAGTCTGTGTGCTGTGGTGAGCTGCAGATAGTTTAGGTAGTTTGGTAGTTCTAGCCAGTTTAGGGATTGAAGGGAAAGGCAATGATGGGTGGAATTTCCCTTCCCCTTACTTTGTTCCCTTTTCTTTTTTTTTTGGTTTTCTCTCACTCCCTCGCTGGTGGATATGGAAAAGTACATCTGCTTTGCTTAGGCAGCAGCTTGTGTTTTGTAACTGATGCTCATGATCAGCTGATGGCCTGTGCATGAATTGCAGTCCCCCACAAGCTGATTGCATGTGGAACAGCTGTGGTAACATTCCCATAGCCAATTGCATGAAAACACACCTCTATAACTAGGAACATCATGTGGGTGTTGGCCCTTTTCATTCACTGTGAGCAGGACTTCATGTTGTTGTTTGGCAAACAGCATCACAGAGGGTAGTGAGATATACCTCTTGCAACATACACTGTGGAGACAGGCCAGCAAACAGGAGAGGGATGTTCATAGGTAGGTAGGTATGTAGGTAGGTAGGTACTAGGCTATCAACCCTAGGGTCTATACAAGCCCAGCCAAAAAGGTACCCTGGCTTTTGCCACACAAGAAAATTATTTTCCTGTGCCACTGTCGAGCAGAGCCACAGAAGTGATCCCCGGGGTGAATTTCCTATTTCCCATTCAATCATCAAGATTTTTCTTGAAGAGCACTAATGAGGAGCTTTGTTTGATATAGATAGCTAGTTTATTCCAGAGTATGGGAAGTCTCTGGAACAGGAATCTATCCCTCTGGCATGTTCTGTTTATTGTGGTGACAAGGTTTAGGTCCCTATAGCGTGTAGCTCAGAGGGATTGGGATTTCTTTAAATGGAGCATGTCCAACAGCTCTGAGTTTGACATAGCTTTGTATGTTAGGCAGAGATCACCTCTGAGTAGGCGATAAGCGACAGAGTAAAGCTGAGTGACATCAGCAACAGTGATACAATTCAAGAACCTGCCCTTGTCATGACCCTACCTAGTCTTCCTTCCCTTTATGTACCCTCAAAATGACCATACTTAGTACCTCATTACACCTCTCTATCCAATGTGTCTACTATGCATTTGCACAATTTTATACAAACAAAAAATGTTCATTGTTGACCTATTGAACTATATCAATGTAAAATTGCTACTTAGCTTCTTTTTAATGCAACTTTAACTTTATGCATGTATCCCAACATATATGAATCATTTTGCTATAACTGCGATTATATCAATATTGTTTAAAATTGTACTTGTTTTAAAATGTATTACTGGAACTTTTCTCCTCGGGTCTCCACTAAAATGGGCCAAAAGCCCAGTTGGACAAACCCAGTTAACAAATGTCAATAAATAAATAAATAATAAAGCTGGAGTTTTTTGAGACGGTCTGCTTAGGGCATCTGTTTGAGGCCGGTAATCCTCTTTGTGAGGTATTTCTGCGGCCTGTACAGTTGTTGTAGATGTCTTGTGAGGTACATACCAAAAGGGGCATTACACTCTATAATGGGTCTAATGAGTGATGAGTAGAGGGGAACAATGACCTCTTTTTTTCTGGATGAGAAACCTTTTGTGATGAGATATGCCAAGTAGAAGGATTTCCTGACTACTGTGGTAATGTGATTATCAAAGGAGAGACTACTGTCCACCTGTGTCCCGAGGTCTCTTATCACACTTTCGGTGTTAAGTATACTACCGCCTATGTTCTAGTTCATGGTTACAGAGTTTTTACCAAAGGGGATGACAATGCACCTTTTGGCATGGTGGCTTTGACACCAGGCATCTGTCTCAGTGAGGCCGTTTTGTAGGATGTCCACATCGTTAGGAGTTTCGATTATGGCTCCTAGTTTGCAGTCATCTGTGAACTTCATTAGCTAAAGACCTTCTGTGTTAGCCTGTACTTCAGAGAAGTAAATACCAAACAGGAGAGGACCCAGGACTGAACTCTGTGGTACTTCACTTGTCACTGGTCTGAAGTCGGATTTGGAGTCTGCTACTTTCACAGTGTGGGTTCGGTCAGTGAGCCAGTTGGCAACCCATCTTGTGACATAGGGATTTATATCTAGTTTAGTGAGTTTATCTAGAATTACAGAGTGGGGGATGGTGTTGAAAGCCTTGGCAAGAACTAGATAAGCTGTGTGAACCACCTTACCCTCGTCTACAGCTTTGGTGACTGCTTCAAAGAAGTCTATCAGGTTTAGGAGACATGATCTGCCTTTTACAAACCCGAACTTGGTGGGGTCAAGAGTTTGGAGATTACCAGTGTCTTTGTTTATAAGTTCCATGATGATACATTCCATAGCCTTGCAGACCAGGCTTGTCAGGCTAATGAGGCGGCAGTTCCTGGGCTCCATGGTGGCTCCCCCCTTGTGGAGTGGGATAACCATCACTGTGCATCATTCAGCAGGCACAAAGCCTGAGGTAAGGCTATGATTGAACATGGTACTTAGGCGGGGTGCCAGTTTGTTCTGTAGTTCATGTAGAACGCAGCCTGGGATGTTGTCTGATCCCATGGATGCTGTGTTCTTGGCTTTGGAGAGTGTGTTTTTTACCTGTGCAGCCATGATTACATGAACTTTGCATTCCTCCGGTATAGAGATGGGCCATTTAGGGGGTGAAAGGTGGGTAAAGTTAACACTGATCCTATCAGCCAGGATGTTGGCAATATCAGTTGGGTCTGTATATTTAGTGCCATTGCGTTGTAACTCAGAGCAGATCTGAGTGTTGCCATTGAGATTCTTGACATAGCTATAGAATGCTTTGTGGTTGTTTTTAGAATCAGTGGTGATTTTGTTTTCGTAACTAGCTTTGGAGGATTTTATCAGGGATCGCAGCTTCTTACTGAGACTGACTAGGAAGCTCCTCCACTTATGGGATTTTACTCTCTTTTGCAACAGTTTCTTCCTTCTGTTGTACAGTTAGTTTATGGCAGGGGACCACCAGATTGGCTTCCTTTTTTTGGAGGATAGCATCTTGGTTCTGTTTTGGATAGCATGATCCATGCACTTGCGTAAGTGCGTATAAAGTGCAATTGTGTAGGATTCAGTAGTCATAACTGTATTGTCCATCTGCATGGGTGTCATGAAGTTCACCACTTCTGTCTTGAAAAGCATGAAGTTGGCTTTGGAGAAATTGTTTACCATGGTTTCCTTAATGGGGGGTGGGGGCAGGATGTGGATATCTAGGGTGATTAGCTTATGGTCAGAGTGGACCAGTGAGGCATTGACTTCAGGTGTGGAATACCAGTCACTCATGCTGGTAATGACTAGATCTAGGATATTGTTGCCCCTGGTGGGGGTGTGTATAAGTTGATCAAGGGCATTGGAGTTTATGAATTTCAGAAACCGTTGAGTGAAGGAATTCGTACATGAGTAGTTTTCCCAATTAATGGTGGGGTAGTTGAAATCGCCCATTATTAGGGTGTTTGGTTGAACCCTAATATTTTCCAGTACATCAAGAAAAGAGGAGTGGGAATCATGGGGTATGGTGGGGGATCTGTAGTAAGCTACAATTTGGATTGCAGTTTTGCCCAGAGTTAGTTGCACTTGGATAACCTTGGATGCATTATGCTGAGCAACTAGCCTGGAGGTATGGATATCCTTAATGAATATGGACACATCTCCACCTTTGGTGTTCTGGTCCAGGTTATATGGCCAAAAAGTGTGGTATGAGTTATAGCCTGGTAGTGTAGGGGTGCTCTCTGGAGCCTTGAACCAGGTCTCAGTCACTGCACAGATATCAATGTTCTCCATTTTAAGGAGTGCCTCGAGTGAGTGCGTTTTGAGATTTAGACTTCTAGCAGAGTAGCATCACCCTCAGTTTTTGGTTGTCTGTTCCTGTTATGTGGTGAATTTTTCATTTGAGCCTTGCCTAAAACAGGCACTATAGGGGCGGCAAGAACCTTAGCCAGTATCTGGAATCCCAGGGGTGACAGGTGCAGGCCATCTCTGGCAAAGCATTGTGGTCTGTCGACCATGTCATCCCAGGCAGACAGATACTGGATCCCTTTAGAATGACACCAGAAGCTTAGCCAATTGTTGAAGTCAATCATTTTGTCCTTTGTACTGCGGTATCATTCTGGTTGATGGCAGAATGCTACTTAGGGCTAGGGTCATACCTGCCTGGGCTTCAAGATCGGAGAGCTCTTCCATGTCTCTTTTCATGTTGTCCAGGGAGGTACATCTCAAGTCATTCACTCTAACATGGACAATGACAGAGTCATATTTGTACTTGTTGTGGACTGACCTGAGTGCGTGGGTTATGTGGCGGATCCTGGCACCCGACAGGCAATTGACAGTAACCTTCTCCTTGTTTAGCCTGATGAGTGGGACATCAGTGTGCCTGACAATAGAGTCACCTATGACTAATGTGTTGGGTATGTTGTTTTGCCTTATTGGCTGTGGTTGAGTGGCACACTGAGTCTGCGGGCTATGTGTCATTTGGGTTGTGTTGAGGGGTGGAGGTTGCTTGCATTTCTGCTTTTGAGGTCTCTGTTGCTTGAGCAGATTATTATTGAGAGCCTCCTCGAATGTTTTTGTGTTTCGATGTGTGGATTTTGGTGGTGTAGATTTAGTGAGACTATGTGATGAGTGTGGTGTGGTGCAAGTGTTTACCTTCTCCTCTTGACTGTCAGGTTCAATCTTGGTTGGAGAGAGCTTTACCTCCAGTTTGGCTAGATAAGTGCATCTCTCACAGGTTGCAGTGTTGGGTGGTAGGAGGAAAGGGTTGTCTGTGTACATGAGGCAATTTCTACATTGCCCCAAGATGCCAGATTCATCAGATAGACAGGAGAGAACACTGGGAGCTGACCCTTGGACATGCCTGAATAAAAAATTATTTTCCTCTAGATAAGTGAGGAAAGTGAGTACAAGAGCTGTTTTTCTCTAAGCAAGTGAGGAAAGTAAGTACCAAAACTCTTTTCCTCTAGGTAATGAGGAAGGTTGAGTGCTGTAGTAATTAATAGCTTATTTAGTGCTTACAACAAGTTCTGAACAAGTGCTGATCACGAATAAGCAAATTCAAGTGCTAAAAATAAGAATCTGTATCTGGACTAAACTAGTTACAGAAAAGGGGGGAAACAAGTGCAAATGCGGGCTTTTAAATCAGAAAGTTGAGAGAGATGGAAAAACTGCCCAAATGGCCAATAACTACAATTTCTGGGCCAGAACCACTCCTTATGTGGTAGATAGGTTACCTAGTGCTTACCACTCCCACTGTTAAGCTAGAAGGCTTCCCCCCAACACAAAAAACTTGGGTGACTCAGAAGCTTACATACAGTCCTGGATACAGCAAATCTGAATCTGGACTACACTAGTTACAGGAAAGGTAGGAAACTGGCTTAGATTTTTTTTATATAGAAACGTAGCTAAAACAGCAGTAAAAACAAATCAAATGCAGTGCAAGCTAGCACACTTGAGTATGTAGCAATGTTGGACCAAACAGTTAAAAAAATGCAATTAAATTAAAAATGACTACAAGTGCAGACTGAGTCAATTAGGTAGAATGAGGTAAAGAGATGGGACTGGGGGGAGTGTCCCAGATCAAATCTACAGTGGGGGGTGGGCAACTGCAAAAGCCTCCAAATTTAAACAACAAGACAGGAATAGGGAGGGTGGGTAGGAGAAAAAAACAACACAGTGAAGCAAAAATAACAGTGCACAACTCTGAAGTCAGCCAGCAATGATATAAAATTAGTCAAGCAACAATTAACATTACACAACTCTGAAGTGCCAGAAAAATATACTCAGCTCTGTATATCTCCAGATAGTTTGAAGAGCACTCTGTCAGGACACAGGAAGGCTCCAGCAATGATATGCAGGCTGTTACTAAGAGGGTCTAATTTTATGCAAGTAATCCTTGAGATAGTCAGATAACACACAGGATGTAAAACCAGTTATACCAACTTAAGACACAGAGAAATAGGGGGAGGTGAGGAAAAACACCTTCAGCAGAGATCTGAAAAACTATACAGTGAAGCAAAAATAACAATGCACAACTCTGAAGTCAGCCAGCAATTATATAAAATTAGTCAAGCAACAATTAACAGTACACAACTCCGAAGTGCCAGAAAAATATACTTAGCTCTGTATATCTCCAGATGGTTTGAAGAGCACTCTGTCTGGACACAGGAAGGCTCCAGCAATTATATGCAGGCTGTTACTAAGAGGGTCTAATGTTATGCAAGTAATCCTTGAGATAGTCAGATAATACACAGGATGTAAAACCAGTTATACCAACTTAAGACACAGAGAAATAGGGGGAGGTGAGGAAAAACACCTTCAGCAGAGATCTGAAAAACTATACAGTGAAGCAAAAATAACAGTGCATAACTCTGAAATCATCCAGTAATAATATAAAATTAGTCAAGCAACAATTAACAGTACACAACTCTGAAGTGAGGACTTAGCAGTTTGAAATGTCATTTCAATGCATACAGTTAAGAGATCCTGCAAAGGTGACCATGACCATTTTTAACCCAACAGACCCAATGAGCAAATGACAGCTTGCGATTCTGTTAATACATTGAAAAAGTTATTTATCATTCAGATTTTGAAATGTAGTAGCTGATGTACATGGAGGTGGATTAATAGTTAAGGTTGGCATTTATTCATTCAAAGAGTGGTGAAACCGAATGAACTCTGTGAAATGCAATGTTGTTGGGAAAAACTGCATGTGAATAAAATAAATATGTTTTTTGTAAATAATGTGAGATATTTTAAGCATTGTTTAAAATGAATATGCATAAAGGCTAGAAATAAGACCAATCCAGGGGAAACAGTGAATGAATACATTATCAAGTGTACTTCAAAACAAAAAAAAAGGTTGAAAATGGTCTGATAAAAGTAATATCTTTTTCCATAGGTAAAGCTTCTGTGCTCTCCTCTTCAAAAAAAATCATCTGCTATACAATGACTTTTGGTGTTGGTATGGATGCAAGCACCAACTCCTACTTGGACTGGTCACTATACTAATTAATGTCAGAACCATGGCCTAGTCCTGTGTCATTAGTGCTAAGGCCAGCCTGTTGGCCTAGAGACAAGATGTCCTCCTGCATTGCTGACAACATGGGAGTAAGTAACACCTGGAAATTCTGATGGCAGATGCTGCAAGTAGGCCTGAGTGGCTGACAGCCCATTTGTTTATCTTGGAGTAAGGGGTTTGTCTGTGCCTGAATGGCTGACAGCCTGTTAATTTATGTTGGAATAAACAATTTGTCTGTGAATGCATCCTTGTATTACTGGCAACCAAAAAAAAAGCAGTGGACTTTGACATATAATGGTGGTATTGATTGGTGAGCCTGCCTGCCTGTTGCATGCTAATGATACATCTCTGCATGCTTCATCCCTCATGGACTAGTAGAGCATGTTACAGAAGAAATAAAGAGATCATTCAAAACAGTATTTAGAACTGTGCTCTTCTGGAGGAGTTTAATGAAATGTATGCATTTCCATTTGAGTAATTGTCTTTGGCATACACACACACACACACACACACACACAAACACACACACGTACACACGCACACACGCACACACAAGAACACACTCCCTTTGTCTCTTCTGTCTCTCTCTCTCTCTGTGTAGTCGTTTTCATCCCAGCTGATGAGTTACATGGCAACCATTTAAATGCCTGAGACTCATAACTGCAACCCCTGGAAGAGGGAGGCTGAATATGAGGAAGTGTGAAATGTATGTACAAGTCCAAGAAATTTGAGTGTCAGCATTGTCCCCTTCTTCCAAGATGCAGCAATCTTATAGTTATTTATTTATTATTATTTATTTCCAGTTTGATTACCGGGGAGGTCCACTGGGCCCCAAGGACCCGTTTTCAGTGGAGGCCCGGGGAGAAAAGCTCCAAAAATACAAATTACAAAAATATGAAAAATATAAATGACACATTGAGGAGACCAGTTTACACAGTATATACAATCCCCCTTACAAAATGATATAAGTAATTTTGAAAAAGTGTTAACTAATGAAGTGAGAACACTTTACCGCCAAAATCAGACTACCTTTTGTAAACCCAACTTGAATACAGAGGAAAGAAGAATCCTGAAAGATATAAAACAACATTATTCAGATGTCAGATTTATGAAGCCTGATAAAGGTGTGTGTGTGTGTGGGGGGGGGGGGGGTAGTTTTAATGTACAACTGGCTATACCAAACTAAAATGATGGATATTTTAAATGTGGAAGGAAGATATACTATTATTTCTAAAAATGAATTAAATATAGCATACCACAAAATTGATTTAATAATAGAAGACAATCTATTACAAGGACTGATAGATGATGGATTATATAGATTTTTTTAAAGTAGATAAACCTTTTTTGTCCACTATGTTTGGTATACCCAAGGTGCATAAAAATGTTGAAAACCCACCACTTAGACCTATAGTAACATCAGAAGGTTCAAAAACTCAACCTTTAGCTATCTGTGTTGACACAAAATTAAAACCTTTTTATAAGCTACACTCACATATTTTAATTGACTCATGGGATTTGCTTAGTAAAATAAATCAGATACCATTCCAGGCTCAATATACATTTTTAACTATTGATGTTAGAGATCTATTTTCTGTGATTCCACACGATATTGGCTTGGAATGGTTTGAAGCTATGCTTATTGAATTTAAATTCCTTAACAAAAATGAGTTTAGACTGGTGTTGGAAAATATTGAAATAGTTCTCAAAAATAATTTTATTTATTTTCAAGGCGATATTTTCCACCAATTAGATGGTGTTGCAATGGGGGCAGCATGTGCCCCCATATTTGCTAACATATTTATGCTTTTCTGGGAACAACATTTTGTTTTTAATTCACCCTTTATGGAAAATATTGTTCAATATTTCGTTTCCTGGATGATATATTAGTAATATGGAAAGGGACACAGGAAGATATACCGAAAATTATGGAATACCTAAATAATTCAACTTCATTTCTATGTTTCACACATGAGTATAGCATGGAAGAGACACATTTCTTAGATGTAACTATAACAAAAGACAATATTAGAAACAGATATACATCAAGGATTTTTAGAAAGAAGTGCTTCTCCAACTCCTATCTCCACTACAACAGTTGTCATCCCCCAATACAAAAGAAAAATATCATTAAAGGACAAATGGTTAGAGTGGCTAGAATGACCTCTAACTATCTTGATTTTATTAATGAAATGGACTATGTACACAAACTATTTTTAGAAAGAGGCTACCCAGATTCCATAATTCTTCCTTTAAAGGAAGACGTGATTAGGGAGTGGGGGGAAAAATATGTACCTTTGTTAAATATGGAGACTAATATGTTAAATATGGAGACTAATATAGTAAGCAACTCTTTAAACTATATTCCAGCTACCATTGGGACAAGTACCCGAAACACCACAGTGTATCAAAACACGCATTTTTTTGTCATGACTTATAGTGTTAATACATATTCAGTAAGAAAACTTATAAATAAGACATGGGATATTTTTAAAACTATGCCTAATAGACTGGAAATTTTTAACAGACAGATTACTTACAGTTTTAGGAGAGGTCCCAACTTAAAAAACTTGTATGAAATGAATGAACAGGACAAAGACAAAAATAAAAAAGGGTATTTTTCATTGTGGGAGATGCTCCCAATGTACATTTATTACAAATACAGAGGAACTAACATTACCTTCTATTCCTATGACATTTAAAAGTAAATACTACTTCACTTGTTACACTAGTGGGGTAGTATATTTAGCCTACTGTACCTCATGTTGGGGATACTATGTAGGTAAGACAGAGAGACATCTGAGACAAAGAATATACGAGCATATGTACGATATAAACAGAAAAAGGGAAACAAATGCTCTATATAGACACCCACTTACTTGCTTAGGAGCTAATTTTAAGTTTTGGATATTAGAAATGATACCTAAGAACAGTAGAGGAGGAGACTGGGAAACAGAACTTTATTATAGAGAATTGATCTGGCAACTCCATTTGGATTCTACACACCCCCAGGGATGAATGACCATGTGTCATTATTACCAGCCCTTAAATTGAGGGCCAACAGGGTAAAAACAAAAAACAAAAAATAAAAAAAAAAATAAAATAAATAATAATTAAAAACAAGATACTAAGTATAAACAAATACTTCCATAATATCTTTATTATACAATACTATTACTATGTATACGCTACATACCTATTTTTCTAACAGTTTATTTCACCAACTCAGTTATTTTATCTTATTTCATTAATTCAGTTATTCAGTTATATTTACACAATAATACATATTTTTTATTTATCACTGTTTTATGAAATGTTCTATATGAGATATACTATGAGATTTTACATGGGTTTATATGAATTTATATATGAGATTTTACATGAGATTTTTATATGAGATTATACATGAGAAACTTTTGTAAAGCATTTTAATTTTACCATGTAAATTAACGTATTTTTAACCTCACCACGCAAATCAATGTACATATAAGAAACACATAGTTTAAACTTATGGATATATATATATATATATATATATATATATATTTTTTATATATATATTTTTATATATATTTTGTTTATATGTCTTTTCATGAACTATACAAATACAAATATATGTATATATTTTTTTCATGAAAAAATTGCTTGTACTACTTTACAAACTAATGTGACTTTTATTGTTAAGTTACATATTATACATCAACAAAAGTACACAAGCGTACCTATGTGTTATTTATTTATGTGTCATTTTATCTCTCGTTTATTTATGTGTCATTTTATCTCTCGTTTTTAACTTTTAACTTTTTTGTAACCTATTTTAAACTTTGAACTTTAAGGTAACACTATTTGTTATTAATTGTTTTAAATTATCAATTCTTGAATTAACTAATAAGAAGATGTATAAAAGCCCTCGTGTAGCAACAACATTTATTCTGATGAAGTTTTCGGTCAGGAAATGAAAGCGCTTAATCGACTTGTACTGTGTTTGTGTAAATAAATTTCTCTTTATTATGGACTGCAGAGTCTTGCGAGAGGATTATTTTCGACATTTTGAGACTTATTGTTCTTTCAACACTGTGAGACTGCCTTCATCGGTTTCCTGTAATCGGGGAATTCAGTACTGTTTACTGGTTTTGCTTGAGTTGTTTCCCGTATCTTCCATTTTTTTCTTCTATGACCAGTTTACACAATAAGAACATTCATTATTACAAACAGTCAAAAATAAATCCACTAAGGTTTTTCTTAAGGGTTATACAATTATAAAGCTATTCTTATAGAGTAATCTGGGAAAATGCATTATATGTACACATAGAGAAGAGAGATAAGAATACGTTTTGTAAGCACTCGTTTTAAACTGTGAATCTATTTACAATATTTGCACAAAGGGGTTCAAGGATAAATAGCTGTAGGACATTTTGAGTGCTAGGGTACACAATAGGTAGGATACCGGTGTGTTCTTGGATAGTTTTTAGGTGGGGTGAAGACAGGTGTATTTCCATTTAGTGGACAGATGTTTGAAAAGCTGAGTTTTGAAATTTTCAGAGTTTGCTATTGTTCTTAGAAAGGAAGGGAGAGAGTTCCAAGCCTTGCCAACAGTGAAAGAGAGGAGAAGTTGGCCAGCTGGACTTTTAGGTTTGTTGATAGCAATCAGGTTTTGATGTTCAGATCTGAGAGTTCTATTGGGGATGTAGGATGGAAGGATGTTAGCAAAAGCAGGATAGTTAGTTGGATGAAATATAAGTCTGTGTGCTGTGGTGAGCTGCAGATAGTTTAGGTAGTTTGGTAGTTCTAGCCAGTTTAGGGATTGAAGGGAAAGGCAATGATGGGTGGAATTTTTACTGTTGGAGGCAAATTTAGAGATTTTGTTATAGCAGCTTTCTAGTTTGGAGGTGATAGAGCATGACAGGTTGGTTAGGAGAGGGGCTCCATATAATAATGAGGGCAAAAGGTAGGTAGTGGCCAAAGTATGCCTGGTGGAGTGAGAGAGAAAGTGATTGTTCCTATATAGCATACCTAGTTTTTGCTTGGTTTTCTTAATATTTTGTTGAATATGTATGCCAAACTTAAGGAATTCGTTGACTGTAACACCGATACGTTTGGCAGAGGGAACCACTTCAATAGGGGAGTTGGAGTGACTAAGGACTTTGAAAGTATCTTTATCATAGGAGTAGGACTTTCTGGGGGAGAAGAGGAGAATTTTGGATTTGTTAGCGTTAAGAGAGAGGTGATTTTGGCGCATCCAGTTTTCAGTGGTAGAGAAAGCAGCTTGGGTTTTGAGGAGCAGTTCAGAGATGTTTGAGGCAGAACAGAGTAAGGTTGAATCATCTGCGTATTGAATAATTTTGGCATCGGGGATAGCAATGTGAAAGTTATTAATGAAAATATTAAATAGCATGGGTCCAAGGATGGATCCCTGTGGTACACCAGTTGGGGTAGGTAGGAAGGAGGAGATGGAGTTTTTCCATTTGACTGCCCGAGACCTATCTGATAGGTAGCTAGAGAACCAGGATAGAGAGTTAGGTGAGAGATGCAGGTTTGACAGATGAAGGAGAAGGTGTTTATGGGAAACAGTATCGAAAGATTTAGAGAGATCAAGCAAAACAGTAGAGACCAGGTGACCTGAAACTCGGGCTTGATTGATAGTTTCTAAGAAGGATAGTAGAGCAGTAGTAGTACTATGGCCAGGGTGGAAACCATGTTGGGCTGGTGTAAGAAGATGGTTTTAGATTAGAAAAGGCATAAGTTGGTGGTGGATGCACTTTTCTAAGATTTTAGAGATTGGTGAGAGTAGAGCAATAGGGTGAAAATTTGTGATGTTGGTGTTCTTGCCTCCTTTGTGAAGACGAAGAATGTATGCTGAGTGCCAACGTTTGGGGACGTAAGATTCCTTAATAGATCTATTGATAATGATGCTGATTGGGAGTGCTATCCCATCTGTAGCACATTTTAGGAAAGTGGAGGGAATATTGTCAGAGGCATTAGTGCAGGGTTTAAGTTTAGACAAAAGTCTTTTTACAAAGTTAGATGAGACAGGTTTGAGCGTGAACCTGAGGGGAGGGTTATTGGGATAATTGGAGGGAGAAGATGGGGTGACAGATGGGTTATTGCTGGGGAAGGTCTTGGTAAGGTCAGATATTGTTTGTATGAAGAAACAGTTAAATTCTGAGCATAGTTCTAGGTCAGATTTGCTTGGATCAGGACAGGGATTATTCTTGGAGCCGGAATTAAGGAGAGAGTTTACTGAATTCCAGAACTTCTTGGGGTTATTGTTATTATTTGACTGGAGGTTGATGTAATAGGATTTTTTTGTCCTTAGTGATTTGTTGTTTTGCTTGGTTATGTAGTTGTTTATATTGGAGCAAGGTATTGGGCAGTTTATTGTTTTGGAACAGCTTCCATAGCTTGTCCCTTTGATGCATAATTTGTTTAGTATGTTTAGATAACCAAGGAGCAGTATTTATTTATACCCTTTTATTTCTGATAGGGGCAAGAAAGTTTAGCGTATCTAAGAAGATAGAGTTGAAGTAGTCAATAGCAGCATTAAGAGGGAGGGTTTTAAGGTCTTGCCAGTCCATTTGTTTGAATAGGTTTGAGAAGGTTATTGGGTTAAATTTACTAAGATTCCGAGTTAGAATGTATTGGTGTTGTTGAGGAGAAGATTTGGTAGCACAATGAATAAAGGCTGGGAGGTGGTCACTAATAGTATCAGGAATTGTTCCAGAATTAGTGATTTTATTTGGATCAGAGACTAGGATCCAGTCAATAGAGGATCCTGGGGGGGGTTAGTTTTGTTGAGTCGGGTTATATGGTGTATTGTCTGAGTGAAGTTGTAAAGGTTGCTGGCTTGGGAGGAAGAGAGAGAGTTGATTTTGTTCCAGTCGATATTTACGTCACCTAAGACGTATGTTTCATACTTAACTTTAGTAGATGCCCATTGGAGAATGTCTTCGAGGATAGGGATATTGTTCCCGGGAGAGATATATAGGGCAATAATACAGATATTTTTGTGTCTATTTAGTTTCAGTAGTCCAGTTGTAAGTTCAGTATTTTTGAATTGAGGAACTGGAGTTTGGAGGGGAATTAAAGTGAGTGATTTAGAGTAGGCTATGGCAGAACCACCACCTTTTTTATTTGGTCGGTCATTTCTAAGAATGTGGTATCCTGGGTGAAGGATTTCTGAATCAGAGATATGGGGTTTAAGCCAAGTCTCAGAAATGGCTAAGATGTCTTGTTGGTTATGGGTTACCCAAGCCTGGAAGAGGTGGACTTTGTTATTGATACTCTGGGAGTTCATGATGAAGATTTTCAGGGTGTTTGGGAGTGGGGAGATGGGGATGGGTAATTATTGTTAGCAGAGAGAATATGACCAGTGTTGGGGTGGATATCTCCAGCTAAGAATATGTTGTTGAATGGAAAAGACTTAAGAAATTTAGGTTTACAGATTGAGAGTTTAGTTGGATGTAAGGTTATTTTGTGCGTAAATGTATTAGCAATAGTGGAGAAGATTTTATAGTGGGACAGGTAGAGTTGATTGGGCAGGATGAGATAAGAGAAGATAGAATGGAAATGAGAGTAAGAGTTAGGGTGAAGGAAGTTTTCAGTGGATGTTATTTTTGTTGGTGGGATTGGATAAGCAAAGGAAGAGTATGAGCTGGTATAGCATGAAGGAATCAGAAAGAGAAGGAGGAAGCAAGGGGCTTTGAGTTGCTGGAGGCTTGAGGAAAGCATGATTCTGCAAAGGGAGAAAGATAGGAATATCAGTTGAAGTAGAGAGTATGTTTAAAGATGAAGACTGAATTTGGAAAGAGGAGTAGTTTGTCTGAAGTTATATGAAGGAGGAAGGAATATAGTTGTGAGGGATGAGAGGACTGAAATAGTGAGGGGGATGTGATGGAGGAGATGTATGAGAGGAGAGGGAGGAGGTGGGTAGGTGGAGTGAATAGGCAGAGGATGATGTTGGGTAAATTAGACTGGGTGGGTTGAGAGTAGTTGTAAGACAGGAAGAAGAGCTATTGGGTAATTGGGCTAGGTGGGCGGAGAGATGGAGGAATAAATGTAGGAGTTCTGGGGGTGGGTGAAATTTGGGGGCAGGATAGGGGAGCGGAGTGAGCTTGCAGGGCGTACGGAGCGGGTTCAGACAGGTAAGAAGGAGAGAGTCTGAGAGAACAATCAGTGAGCAGCAGGCTACTGCAATTCACCTTACTGGTAAGTTAGGGTGAGTGTAGGTTGAAATAATCTGAGGTAGTGATGGAAGAGGGGTAGCAGAGGGCAAAAAGCTGAGGAGTGCAGCAGGTAGACTAAGAGGTATATAGGCAGTCTAGTACAATAGAGCTGTAATTGGGGATGATACAAGGAGAGAAAGAAGGGTAAAAGTATAAAACAAGACTAGAAGGGGGAGCTTGCCTAGAAGGGAAAAATGTGTAGGAGCTATGCTGGGGATGGGGGAAAGACAGAGATCAGAGATAGCTATTATGGAGGGAGAGGAAGGGGCAATTTACAGTTATATGTGGCTATGCAAGGCCAAGAGACTGTATTTATGCAGGGCTAGAGAGGGGTATGGCTGCTGGGTAACCTGGCTAGGTAGCAGGTTTTTAATACATATAGGAAATAAATTTGAGAAAGTATCACCTTTACTACTTGCTGGGGGAAACACATTCCCAAGGTAACAGGGTTCTGATGTAGGACAGCAAGTAGCTTTACTACATGTTAAAGAGGCTGGAATTGTTTGCCTGTGGTCCTTATTTGTCACTCATAGATGGTCCTTTAGTCTTAGAGCAGGGTTGGATGGTTAGAAAGCTGGAACATTAATGGAACCTGGAATTCTTCCATACTCCCAAAGTTCCCATTGTTCTCTGACATCTATCAACGTAATTTCTTTCTTACTCAGTAAACTCTTCAGCTCTTCATATAAGACTGTTTCTCTAGGTGCAGTACAAAATGTACAAGCAGGTGCAGAAGTTGGGTTTACAAACTGAGTTAACTTACATGAGGGGCCTGCTGGACACTGTGCGAGGTTCTTCGGGGAAAACACACCATAGGCACTGCCACCAGTACTACTTAGGACACCTGCTTGTCTGGTAAGTCTGGTAGTTAGCATATATAAGTGAGAGGGATGTGAGATGTTTCACTCACACATTAGAGATGCAGGGGGGCTTTTCTCTGAACAAAAAGGCAAAAAAAAAATAATAATTAAAACGAGAACAGTGAGTTTTGATATTTTTCGTTCACATTTTTTCCATAGTTTTGAGAATTACATTTACTTTATTTTTTGTCTTTTCGTAACAATTAATTTCCTTCTATCACTTCTTTCTTTAACTCTTATGCCAGCCTGCTTTATAACTTAACCTGTGTATTTATTGCTTGACATAAATATGAGTCTACAATTTTTCTTTTACCTAATATGCCCCATTATTTTTTTCAGTGTTTTCCTTTCTGATAACCATTTGAAATGTGTGAACCCACATTAGTGAGTTGCAAAATACACAGAATGAATGTCAGAAAAAACAGACTCCAAAATTGCCATTTCTTAAAATATTCACTTCTCCAAGATACAACAATCTTGGAGTTGTAAATATAAGACTGGGGGATGGGTATCTTGACCCCAAGTTTAAAGTAGAAGAGCCATGTTCAAGATTTGCTTTTCCTCCTGCAGTTTCTGTCTTTTGTTTCTTTTGGTCTGTCAGCAGTCAGATAATGTGTGCTGACATTTCAGTAGGGAGACAGATTTTTTTCTACTTTGTCCAGGGTTTGAAAATAAATATGCAATTTATGATCTGCTTGTGTAGGGTGGCCACGGTGGTGCAGCGGTTAGCGTTGCCACCTCACAGTAAGAGGTTCTCCGGTTTGATCCTCGGCTGGGGTGCCTTCTGTGCGGAGTCTGCATGTCCTCCCTGTGGTCATGTGGGTTTCCTGCGGATGCTCCGGTTTCCTCCCACATCCCAAAGACATGCTGTAGGTGGATTGGACACACTAAATTGGCCCCAGGTGTGAGTGCGTGCATGTGTGTGCCTTCTGTGGAAGGTTGGGCATCAGGCTAGGAACTCGACACTGTAAAACCCCACTGCCAATCATGAGCGGACGGTGATCTGCTGTGGTGACCCCTAACTGGGAAAAGCCGAAAGAAGAAGAATGATCTGCTTGTGTAAAGAACTCCATGCTTACCTTATTCCAAGGTTTCACAGTCTTTTCATTTTCACCAATTAAGCAAAGACAATACATATTTCTTGTGCTGAATCTAAAAGCAAATTGTTTTACAAATCTCCATTAGTGTATATATGTAGAAACTAAGGGATTAGATGCAATTATACTATGTTTTGTGTTATTTTAATGAAACTCACCAATCAAAAATCCTTAAAAAGAATGAGACAGTCATAGTATTTGTCTGTATAAACCACAGCTAGAACATTCTTAACCAAAAAAATTCCCTGTAATGAAAATATTGTACCTCTTTGCTAGATAACAAAATAAATGTCATCTACTTTTTCCTCCCTGTCTTACAACCTAATACACATTCCTTCCTCAGACAGAATTTGTGCACGAACTCTAAGCCTAGCACTAATGCCACAGCATGGCTCACACTGTCATAATCTACACTACCAGGTTTTCTATTCACTACAAACTAATCCAACTTCTCTGTGTTTCACATTATCAGCAAATTGCAGCCAGGGGCTATAAATGAGAAAACATTGGCATCAAGCACATGTGGCAATTAGAAAGTTTTCTGTAAACACTATAGGAGTTGTCCTAAAGATTATAGTTCTGACGTATGGCAGTCAACAGGATACAGATGATAAAAGCATTGCAAAGTTACTGGCAAAAGTTTTTCATTTTATTGTAATTCAAGGACAAAACTATGACCCCTAGTTCCCACAGACTGGGTAAAACAAGCTTTGAGATAAATCGGAAAGTGCTCAGCAGTTGGGCCAGATGGCCTCAGTGGTTTTGGACATGTAAACTGAAATGTACTCTGCAGTTGTTTGACATACTTTGACTATGGTGGAAAATAGATTTCTACCAGACCAAGAGACCATTGCACTGATGGCTTGAATATATCAACATGAAGATGCATTAGAATTATATATCCCTCAATAACTGGAAATATTCTCAAACAATATTACAGACATTTAAATCTTAATCCAATACTCAGAGAGCTGATTTATTTTATTTTATTTATTTATTTTACATTTGTTGACTGGGCTAGTCTAACTGGATACATGTCCATTTTCAGTAGAGGCCCAGGGAGAAAAGCTCCAAGACACATACAAAATACAATATAGAAAGTAGCAACAGTCCAAGCTTAAAAAACAGCTATCGTTAATAAAAAATTGTTAATAAAAAAATACAAAATACAATACCCATCACGAGCATAACACAAACAGTAAAAGGTAATGTACAAGAGATGATACAATATACATATATTTAAATTGCAATAACATGGTCTGTTGGTTCTTTAAGGATAAGTCTATAAAGGTGAAGAGTATTCATTTGTGTAAAGTAAGAAAGTTAGTCAGGGTTAGTACAGGAGCATAACCAGTGTGTATTGAGAAATAGCTTTAGATTCTGTTTAAAAAGTGTAAGTGAAGACAGAGTTATGAGTTCAGTGGGTAGTAGATTCCATTGCTTTCCAACAGTATTAGAGAACAGGGAGTCTCCTGCTGAGTTGTTGGATTTGCAAGTATTAATCAGCAGTTTGTTTGAGGAGCGCAAATTCTTAAGATTGTTGTAAGGGGTAATGAGGCTAGTTAGTATTGGAGTGTTGATGGGTTGATACAGGGTCTTATAGGCCATCCTAGTTGTTTTAGATTATGACAGTGATGAGTTCTAAAAGGAGAGCCAGTGGCAAATCTAGCAATATTATTATAGGAGATTGCCAGTTTGTTGAGGTTGTTTTTAGAAAGATTAGTGTATATAGGTGAAGCATAGAGTAGAGTGGAGATTAAGTGAGTTCTGGCTATAGCGGTCCTAGCTACTGGTGTAAGAAAGGGTTTGATTTTATAGAGGGACCCCAATTTTTTGTTGACTGATTTTATTGCGCTGTTTATATGAGTATCGAAGTTGAGGTTGTTATCTATTGTTATTCCTAAGAGTTAATGGTTGGGTCGGGAGAAATGAGAGCACCATTATTAGATATGAGTGTGAAATTTATAGGGGTGGACTTTCGGGTTGGCATGAAAAGTAAATGTTTAGTTTTTTTGGGGTTTAGGAGGAGGCAGCAGTTTGAGAACCATTGTTCTACTGTATTGGATGCTTTTTTGGTAAGGGACTGTAGTTCAGTTGGAGAAGTGGCTGAACAAATTATAGTAGAGTCATCTGCGTATTGAATACAGGTGGCATGTTAAATTGCTGTGTGAAGGTAATTAATAAAAATGGAAAATAGGAGTGGGCCTAATATGGAGCCCTGAGGAACACCAAGGGAAACAGGAAGGTGATTAGATAGTTTATTGTGCCAGAGTACAGCCTGCTGTCTATTGACTAGGTAAGATTTGAACCAATTTATGGCTAGAGGTTTGAGTGAAAGGGATTTCATTATATTTAAAAGGAGTTGGTGATTAACCATATCAAAAGCTTTAGATAAATCAATGAAGACTGCAGAGGAAAGAATATTCTTGTTACGGTTTTTGTTAATGCAGTCTGTGAAGGATAGCAGGGCAGTGGTGGTACTGTCTAAATCCATGTTGACAGTTGGCAAGTAAGTTGTTTTGTAGTAGGTGGTTAAGTAGTTGCTTATGAATGCACTTCTCCGTTATTTTTGCAAGAGGAGATAGTAGAGCTATAGGACGAAAGTTAGAGAAGTCATTGGAGTTCCCCCCTTTATGTAGTGGGATGATATGAAGTTAAAGTCGTTGGAGTTCCCCCCTTTATGCAGTGGGATGATATGAAGTTAAAGTCACTGGAGTTCCCCCCTTTATGTAGTGGGATGATATGAAGTTAAAGTCATTGGAGTTCCCCCCTTTATGCAGTGGGATGATATGAAGTTAAAGTCGTTGGAGTTCCCCCTTTATGCAGTGGGATGATATGAAGTTAAAGTCGTTGGAGTCCCCCCTTTATGCAGTGGGATGATGTGAGACGTTTCCCAGATGGATGGGACAGTTCCTTCACTAATGGTTCTACCGATGAGAATGGAGATGGGATAGGCAATGGCTTTAGCTCCTTTTTGTGGGAATTCTGCTGGGAGTTTGTCAGCTGAGGGGGTGGTAGGTTTTAATTTTTGGAGAAGGGAGCAAATAAAGGAAGGAGACACTGGCTGTAACTGAAATGATGGGGGTGGGCTTGTAATAGAAGTAGGCAGATTTGAGGTATCAGGAGATAGATGGCTAGCAAGTGTTTGGATGGCATCTGTGAAGAAAGAATTGAAGGCATTAGCAGTATGTGCTGGACTTTCTGGGTTAGAGCCTTGTGGGTTAGGTGTGATAGATTTACCTGGGTATAGTAGTTTGTTAATGTTAGTTCAAAACTTTTGTGGTTTCTTTTGGTAGGTATGCTGTAATTGGAGGTAAAAGTTTTTTTTGTCTAACAGAATGGCTTTTTTGTATTATTTCTAAGTTGCCTAAAGGTTTGGTGATCTGTAGGATACTTAGTAGTACGCCATTTTGCCCAGGATTTGTTTCTAAGAAGGATTTTTTGCCTAGTAGCATTTGAGAGCCAAGGGGCCTGTTTATCTTTATTTCTAACAAAGCGTGTTGGGGCATGATAGTCCAGGATAGCTAAGAATGTGGAATTGAAGTATTCTACTGCTTCATTTAGTGGGAGGGATTTTAGTGGTGACCAATTGCATTGCTTGAGTTCTGTCTGGAAAAGTTCTGGGTTAAATTGCTTTTTGGTGCGTACTGTCCTGAAGTGTTTGGGTAAGTTAGCTTGGTTTTATGTCTGATAATATAAGTTAGTGAGTGGTCACTTAGGTCATCTGGGAGGGTTCCTATTTTGTATGTTCAATGAGGACTATTAGTAAGAATCCAGTCTAATTTACTTTCTTTGTTATTGGGTTTATTAGCGCTGATATGGTTTTAGTGAGGGGATGTCCTTTCAGTCTAACATGGTAAACTTTTATTAGCCCATTATAGCTGGTGTAGATAAAAATATTTCAGAAGATCTCAGTTATCTTGACTTGTCAAAAGTGTGTTATAGCATTCCACACATTCAGTTATACTGGAAAGTTAACTTTCACTAGGCACTAAAATTTATTTTGTTCCATGGATTAGTGAATGGCTAAATCATAGATCCTCCTGTTTTGGATCTTAACATTGTTAACATTATTTCTAATGTAATATTAATAACATCAGTAACATTGTTTCTAATATTAACATGATTGCTTGTAATATGTTTTGTGCAATGAGAATAATTCTGCAAACCATCTCATCCAGTCAACTATAATTACATCTGTATATCTCAATAGTTAGAACTCAGATCCAGTATTGTTCATTCATCTGTATATATTCAGCCCATGAAATCTGTAAATTGGAGAGAATGCAAAGGTATATTACAAAACGAATCACAGGTTTCAAAAATCATCTATAATATTAAAACAGCACTCTGTTTACTACAGATTCCATAGAGGAGATCTGATTTTCTCATACATGGATAAAACTAATGAGCCATTATCAATTTCCCTAGAAATTAGGTTTCAGTCTCACACTTCTATGGCCAGGAATGATAGTTTATTTATTTTAACTGACAACTCTAACAGCACATATAAGAATTTTTTTTTATAACCACAGTTGCTATTTATTGCTTGGTGTAAGCTGCCATTTAAAATAAGGTCATTTGAGTACCTGCAGTCTTTTGAAATAACACTGGACACTTTTTTGGGGACAGAATGTACTTAACCCACTTATGGCTGAACTATGTTAAGGGTTTGAGTCTGTTTATCAACAACACTGAAACATTAGAATTCTCAAACAGATTTTCTTTTCTTCTCTAAATTAAATTGTATGATAATCAGTTTTACTTGTAATCTGTCCTTGTTAAACAGAGCACAGCCAGTAGCTGTACCATCTCCACTTTTTACAGGACAACCCTGATGTGCACAGTTATGCTTTTTTTAACTTGATGCCAATCTGCCAATGGTGGCAAGTTTAATTATGTTTTGTGTTTTGATAAACATCCTTTCTGCAATGGTAATTTACATTTACTATCATTAAAAAGGTTCTATTTAGCAAATGAAACACTAACATTTGATGTCTTTTTTTCCAGAGGTGACGTATAATAATAAACAGCCTTTCATAAGTACTTTTTATGTGAGTAGTTATCAGTCAAACTATGGCCAGTACTGCTCTATAAAAAAACAGTGTGCGAAAGATTAACCAATAATTCCAATGCAGTATTAAGAATCACTGCCCAGTAGTATGAAGGAATTCTGGAAGGAAACAACTTAGTTAAAAGACCAACATCTCCTCTAATTCCATTGCTGTGCTGTCACTGTCACCCAACTGAGGTGTATTGCTGGAACATTTGCCAAACACTGCATAGCCCCCTTCAATTTTACATAACTGGAAAAACAACTACTCACTGGTGTCATCTTGCCAAGGTTTTTTTGCTCATAGCTGTAATAAGGCCGTTCTACACCAGGAATCTTGTCCTATTTTGTCACCTTCCAGACCAGCTGAGATAAGCATCACAGAAATAAAGGAACATCTCACCTTAAGGAAAGACACATTCCTTTCATCACAGAAATAAAGGAACATCTCACCTTAAGGAAAGACACCTTCCTTTCATCACAGAAATAAAGGAACATCTCACCTTAAGGAAAGATACCTTCCTGTCATCACAGAAATAAAGGAACATCTCACCTTAAGGAAAGATACCTTCTTTTCATCACAGAAATAAAGAAACATCTCACCTTAAGGAAAGATACCTTCCTTTCATCACAGAAATAAAGAAACATCTCACCTTAAGGAAAGATACCTTCCTTTCATCACAGAAATAAAGGAACATCTCACCTTAAGGAAAGATACCTTCCTTTCATCACAGAAATAAAGGAACATCTCACCTTAAGGAAAGATACCTTCCTTTCATCACAGAAATAAAGGAACATCTCACCTTAAGGAAAGATACCTTCCTTTCATCACAGAAATAAAGGAACATCTCACCTTAAGGAAATATACCTTCCTTTCATCACAGAAATAAAGGAACATCTCACCTTAAGGAAATATACCTTCCTTTCATCACAGAAATAAAGGAACATCTCACCTTAAGGAAAGATGCCTTCCTTTCATCACAGAAATAAAGGAACATCTCACCTTACGGAAAGATGCCTTCCTTTCATCACAGAAATAAAGGAACATCTCACCTTAAGGAAAGACACCTTCCTTTCATCACAGAAATAAAGGAACATCTCACCTTAAGGAAAGACACCTTCCTTTCATCACAGAAATAAAGGAACATCTCACCTTAAGGAAAGACACCTTCCTTTCATCACAGAAATAAAGGAACATCTCACCTTAAGGAAAGATACCTTCCTTTCATCACAGAAATAAATGAACATCACACAAATAAAGGAATGTCTCAGGTTAAAGAAAACACCTTCTTTTCAAAGCCCCTCCCCCGAGCAGAGTTGAGAAGCAAAAAAAGTAATCATAGGATAATCAAAGAGCAGCGCTGACAGCTCTTTGCAACATTTTATAAATACATTCTGTTAATCTGTAGCAAACAGCTGTAATAGATCAATGCACAGACTCTCATTTCAGTAGCCTCCACAGCATAGCAGCTTATGTGATTGTTGCTATTGCTCTACTGCATTCACAGTATAATCAGGTTCAACAATTCTTTGCAACATTTTTGTAACACTTTTTCTACAGTGTGGCAAACAGGCCCTTCCAATAGTTTCTGACATAGACTGCCATTTAAACATTTGTGGGGCTGCAGGTGATTAAATGATTAGGACTACTGTTCTGCTCTTCTGATTATGTCCTCTTAACAACTTGTGCCCAGGGCAGCCAGCACATTTGCCTCAACCCTTGCTACAGATCTGCTTTAGCTTTGTAAACAATATACTGCTGGGTATTGAATTTGCACACAACAATCAAGCTCCTCTATGCTTAAATGGTTTCTGACTGCCTTCAAAACAGATACTCCTTGTCATTATTAAGGAGGGTCTATCTCAATCAATTAATTGAGAGTCAAGGAAGACTGCATCACTGGATATGTTATTTAACTTGTACATTACCTTATCACATTCATAAGGAACAAAAAATATAATGAAATGGTCATCTAGGACTGAGGAGTTACCCCTGTTAATCACTGATCCACTTACATGTATTCTTACACAATTATGTCATGCATTTCATCAGCCGGGAGGCAAGATTCATCTGGTAAAAACCAAAATCTGCAATTTGGCACTCAGAAACAACTTAGCCTCCTTTACAAATCCTGGGGCACCTCTGTCCATGATGTTAATTCTCTTGACTATGTAAAATTGCTGTAATTAAATATGTTCTTCTTGCCTGGGTCTCATTCAGAAGATCGACTTTTCAGAAAGTCAAAGCATTTGTATGGAGATCGCAGTACAGTGGGAATCAAGGAATTTATCTTTTTCTCAACTCTAGTACAATCTCAGAGCTGGTATATGTTATTTGCAGGGGTTTAGGGTTGCAGGGGGCTGTACAGTCTGTAAAACAGAGATTTTGATTGTTTTGTTAAGTTTAACTTTTTGAAAAGTCAATTATATGGTCTTGAAAATATGAAATTCGACTTTCCGAAAAATCAGTCTTCTGACATAGATCCCTTCTTCTGCACATTATAGGAGAATATTCTAGACTATTTAATGTTAACTTCCAACTTTTTAGAATCATAAAGTCTACACTTTCTTGTCATTTTAAAGGCTAATATGCACCTTTTCAAAGTAGATTGCTGTGGGAACCTCATAGAATTTGGAATTAGTGTGGTATGGTATATGTACTCACTTATTACTATTTCTGTTACAAAAGACTGACATTCTTGTGTTTTATTTTCTTGATGAGGACTGGGCCCATGAATATTTTTACAGCTATAAGCTGTCCTTCATGACATCATTAGGGCAAATGAAGGAAATTGCTATAGCAGGTATTAATGGTACCAAGACATTGCAACATTTCTAGTATTTCACAGGCGATGATATTTCTGTGCCTCTTAGTGGAGGTAAAAAGTACTGTCTGTATGTGATATTATATTTTTGGGATTACAATTTAAATAAATACTTTCGCATCCTGAAGAAATTATTTGATTTTGTTTGTACAAAATGTTTTGCTTCTTAATACAAAATGTTGGATCATGTTCCTCATGACATTATTTCGAAGGTGGTGGCATAGGACAATGTAATCAGTCAAGATCAAATAAAACATCAAAAACAGTACATAATTCCTGCTTTACTGAAAGCATTGGAAATTCTTCATGTACCAAAAAAAGTTATATTCAAATATAATATTAAATAAATGTATCTAGGAAAGATGTTGCCATCAAAAAATGTTTTCTCTGCAGAGTATATTATTTAAAGTGATTATCAATCTCTATATTAATAACTCAGACAAATCTTATGAAAGCAAGTAGCAGTAGCAGGCGACCAACAAGAGAAATCCAAGTAGAAAGAAGTTCTCACTGCTTTGTGTAAATACAATGATGATTTAAGTATTTTTTCTAGTTCATTTGTTGAAAAGTAGTCCGCAAAGTTTCAGGCTTCACATCTGACAGTGCACTATTCAGGTAGGCTTCCTGTACAACTGTAGCATAACAGTTATATTTTGCACACTGTTTAAATATCATCTGTGTATGAAATGTGTTTTTCAATGTTGCACAAGTTACAGCTGCACTAGGAAAAGCATCTGGTAGACTTTGTCAACTCATACTTTTTATTATTATTTTTTAGGATGCTGCATTCTCGTAATATTTTAGCACAAAATTATGCTGTAAATCCAATGTAAAAACTCTGTACCCAAGAGCTACCACATAGGTGGTAGTCTATTTAACACTAAAAGTATGATAAGAGACCTTGGGAAACAAGTGGACAGTAATTTCTCCTTTGATAATCACATTGCCACAGTAGTCAGGAAATCCTTCTACATGGCACACCTCATCACAAAAGGTTTCTCATCTAGGAAAAAAGAGGTCATTGTTACCATCTACTTGTCACTCATTAGACCCATTATAGAGTACAACGCCCCTTTTGGTATGTATCTCACAAGACAACTACAGCAACTGGAAAGGCTGCAGAAATACCTCACAAAGAGGATTACCAGCCTCAAACAGATGTCCTACGCAGACCGTCTCAAGAAACTCCAGCTTTACTCTGTCACACATCTCCTACTCAGAGGCAATCTCTGCCTAACATACAAAGGTATGTTAAACCCAGAGCTGTTGGACATGATCCCCTTAAAGAAATCCCAATCCCTCTGAGCTGCATGCTCTAGGGACCAAAACCTTGTCACTACAATAAACACAACATGTTGGAGGGATAGATTCCTGTCCCAGAGACTTCCCATACTCTGGAACAAACTACCTATCTATATCAAATAAAGCTCCTCATTAGCACTCTTCAAGAAAAATCTTGATGATTGGATGAGAGATAGGAGATAGGAAATTCACCCCGGGGATCACCTATGTGGCTCTGTTCGACAGGGGCACAGGAAAATAATTTTCTTGGGTGGCAAAAGCTGGGGTACCTTTTTGGTTAGGCTTAAATAGGCCCTAGGGCCAATAGCCTAGTACCTACCTATGAACCTATAAATTCTGCTTTCACCATTCCTGCCACTTTATTTTCTGCAGGCATTTCCACACCAAAGACTGCTGACAAGGTCATTTGAAGGGCATATGCCAGGGACCCATACTCCTTTTCCTCCTGTTTCTGAGGTGGTAATGAATGGCATTGCAATGATATGTACACTTCAGCGCACAAAAATATTAATGTACTCTGCTGCTGTCCTGTCCTTGTAAGTGATGACAAGACATAAGTAGACTTCTGGTTTCTGACAGCAGGATACCATATAGGGGGACCACAGAACCCTCCATCCTGGCATGGGGAAAAACTTATATTGCCTCCATCCTGCTAGTTCTTCAGCTTCCCAAGCCAATTCCCAAACTTGGGTTACTATTGCCATGACTGGATGCCACTGCTCCAGAGACAAAAGATTGGCTATTGTCATTAAACTTAATGAGAAACTCTTTTAAGTTGTGCAATGTTTTCTTTTCTTTTCTTTGGACTCAGTGGATATTACTTTGAGGAATAGTATTCTCTGAAGCACTTTATACAGTATTATTTTTCTAACGTTAGTCCATTTTTGGCCTGGTGTCATGTACAGACATGAATGCATTTCTGACATAATCTGAAATAACTTCCCCCCAGGTAATTGATACAGTAAGTTCTGCCTGTGAAGGAATCAGTAATACAAGGGTGCCCATGCCTAATTTGCAGTGAAAAATAAAATTTCCAATTGCTATTTAACTACTAGGGAAAATTTGGCCAGGGCTTTGGAAAATTTCCCCAACTCATTTTAGTTGTGTTGCTGGAAGGCCAGTAACAAAAGGAAGCAACATGGAGGAGGAGGAAAAGGATTTAAAGCTTGAGAGAGCATGTGGAAAAAGGAGATACTGCCCACACAACTATCTGGAGTTTTGTAAATAATTATACGTCATTTGTGAATATCAATATGATTCATATAAGATGCTTGTGTGACAACTGCATTAGAACTGTATGTCATGTGTATATCAAACTAGTTTTGTACAGATGTGTGTTGAAAAGATATTTTGTAAAGTACTGAGCTTAAAGACATATCTACAGTGTGCTCTGCTGAAAGAGAACAGAAATGAGCATGCACTATTGTAGCTGTTTAAATGTATGTATTTTAACAATGGAAACTGGAACACAGGAGGTTAACTTCAGTCCAGAAAAACTTCAAAAAAATAGCTGAAACAAAATCACTTTATGGCTATGCCATAAAAGGTGATATCTTTCAGTTTCCATACAGCAAGGAGACACAATTTCTGTGCTAGGGAGTTTTCTGTATTGTCTTTAAAGTGAAATAATTACTAGTTTTGAAATGTGAAGGAATGTGGTTGTTTTATGACTTCCTGCATCTGCCAAAGATCTGAGGTCTATATATTTCCCATGTAGATGCTAAATACTGCTAGCTTCCAGCAGTGGGGTTTTTATCTGGGATAGAGTTAGATAACAAGAAATGATGTCAATCTGTAAGCTATCTCAGCAGTAATATTTGAGATATTAATTTGAGAAGTCTCTGAGTGAGACATAGCATTCTGTATTCTGTCTTGGACCTGACAAAAACAACAATAAGAACCACTCACCATATCTGCCTTGCTCTTAAAGTAAGTTTCTGGGGCATAGTACCTCTCTTGGATATAGTCAGGAATATAGCAAAGTTTAGCTTAGATATTTTCTTTATTTATTTGAGACTGTCCTGCAAGGTTGTTTTAAGTATTTTCTGTGATTTTGAACTCGGATGTCACTGTAAATACATATTTAGTATTGTCTTGTTTTTTATTATTAAATATATTTAAACTTTTAATTGTGGCTGATCTGTGTAGAGATATTTAAGTTCTAAGAGTACTTGCATATTTATTTAGTAACACTGTGTAGTCCATTCCTAAAAGCCTTGCTCTTGGTCAAACTACCCTTTGTATTAATAGTAACATTATACAGTAAGATTGGACACCCTTTGTTAAGGGCCTCAAAGTAACTGATAAGGAGATGGCTGGTGGCAGTGATAACTACATTACAGTCTGGGCAAAAGGAGGCATAGCTAGTAAACCTGTGCCAGCCTTTCCCAGGAGTGTGTTTGTGTATAAATCAAACCTCAAAGAGTGTGCGTGCCAGCTACATGGGCAGGGACATGAAGCACTGGATGGACAGAGTGGGTGCTGGAGGTCTTGGCTTGGTCACTCAGCTGAAATCTCATCTTTATAGCTGTGCCACTGCAAAGTATTATTGGAGATCTGGGGAAAGAGGGAGAAACCAGCCTCTGACTGACTGCAGTCTCTTTGGGCACTTAAGGGAAATTGCACTTCATGCAGAGAGCTGCATCTGGAAATACTGTGTGTGTAGTTTGTCATCCTCTTAATGTATGTTCCCCACTGGTGCCAGTGGTGAAGATTGAGGCTCCTTGATTACTGGTCCATTGGTGGGGCATCACAAAGTGCATGGTCAGTGTTTTGAAGTGATAGGTTTGGACAGGAAGAATAAGAAGGCTGATGAAATTATAAGCAGTATTTCAGGAAAGATGTATACAAATAGTGTAGATTACTGCATGTAATTATTACTAATGTACAGAAAGGAGGGCTGGACAATAACATTTTCTTTCTGATGATTGAGAAGACAGAACTGGAGGACAATGGTGCTGTTGCTTGGTCAGATAGTGTTTCTTGTAGCACTGCTGTTGCTTGGTCAGATCTTGTTTCTTGTAGCATTACTATTGCTTGGTCAGATATTGTTTCATGTAGCATTGCAGTTGCTTGGTGAGATATTGTTTCTTGCACCATCGCTGTTGCTTGGTCAGATATTGTTTCTTGTAGTATCACTGTTGCTTGGTCAGATATTGTTTCTTGTAGCATACTTGAAGATACAGAGACACTGGTATCAGAGACTGTGGAAGTGTGTAGCAAAGTATTGGAAGCCAGCCAAAGAAATATAGTCTGTAAAGTCTTGAAGGGTTTGGACAGAGCTGATGTAACAAATTTTCTTATGCAGCTGTTGCTGAAGGAGTAGTCAGTGAGCAGACTGTTAAGTCTTTTGCAATTTTTGTATAGACACCTGAAACAAACATAGGGGCAGCATTGTCATTTATTTTGTGTGGGGCAACATTGTTTGTGCATTAGGCTTTGTTCCTGAGGAAATTAGGGTATTTTATTCATATAGATAATAGAGCTGTTTGTGAAAGCCTCATGACTTAATTTGAGGATAATTATTTTTGTAATTCGTGGAATTAGTTTATTAGAGGGTCAAAGAGAATGTTTAAGAAAAGATTAGATTACAATTACAAACTGCTGATGTGACTACTGATAAACTGAAATAATTTTTTTAAAGAGAAAAACAATCTATGATATAAGATATAATGATGTAAGTAAGTGTTATAACTATAAGAAGCTTTTGTAATGTGGCTTCAGTGTCTTCCACGCATTTAGACCATCAGCTGCACTAACAGAACAAAAGGGAGAAGAGTTTCAATCTATATTAGCAGCAAACATGACTCTATGTTGGTTAAACAGGACAATGCCCTAGACTTTATCCATGTGCAAATCAACATAAGCTATAGGTGACCCTTTATGTCCATAGCTAAAACCTAGACCTAGGTTGGAGAAGATGTTCATGGAAAGGGGGTACCCTAGGGATTTTGTTAAAAATATTAGGTCTGAGGTGGAAAGTGGTAGGGTTAATAAATTTAAAACCATTAAGGGGGCTACAAAAATTAATGAAAATAATGGATTTGAAAATAAAGACATAAATAATATTGCTGATTATCAACAGGCACTTCTTTTAGAATATAATGCAATCAATTACAACATAAAAGGAATTTTTCAGAAAGAATGGGATAGATTTGTCTCTTTCACAGATTTGGAAGATATACCTAGGGTAACACCTAAAGTGGTTTACAAAAAGTCAAGTAGTATACAGGATATTTTAGAAAATAAGAATAAAAATAACAAAATAAATCCGTATAGAGAATATGGAAAGAAATCAGGTACTTACAAATGTGGACGGTGAAATCAATGTGAATATATTATAAATAGTGGTGAGGTTTTTTTTTAGAAAGTAGGAAAAGATGGATAAGATGGATAAGAAGTAAAGGGTACTATAATTGTGAGTCTAAGGGGCTAGTATATCTTGCTATTTGTCACAAATGTAATTCCTTTTATGTGGGCAAAACAGAGAGGACCTTAAAGAGAAGAATATATGAACATATTTATGATATATCAAAAGGAAAAGAAACTAATCCACTATTTAAACATTCTAAAGTGTGTGAAGGTTATAAATTCTTCTTTTTGGTTCTGGAACAAATTAAAAATGACATTAGGGGCGGCCCATGGGAAGAGAAAATAGAGTATAAAGAATTATGGTGGCAAGTAACCCTAGAATCAGGTAAAGCCCCAGGGTTAAATGATTATCTTTCCATTCTGCCACTTTTAAAGTTAAGGACTGCCAAATTGTGAATGAAAATAAGATTCATGTAATATTTTTTTAGGACAGAAGGTTATTTCCCAAGAAAATATATGGTTTAAAAGGAACTAAACAAGTATCCTTTGAAAAAGCATCCATTCTCCTATATTTTATACTATTTTAAATTACAAAAGTTTTATTATGTTATTTATTGTGAAGTATTTATTGAAAAGTATTTATGTGTTTACATTTATCAAAGAGTTTTAATAGACATATATTATCAATGGTAAAATTTATGAGTGGAAAATGGAGGGTATATGTTTAATATTCATGAGCACATACGAATGTTTATTTGTCCATTTGAATAAAATGCGGGAATTTTATTGGTTAAATGGTTTTAAAAGCAGTATATATATAATTAAAGAATTTAAATTGGGCATCTGATGAAGTCCAAGGAATGTGGACAAAAACGCAAGGTGGAATATAAGGCATTTATGTGTTTTTTTGTCAACTGTCGTTTGGAATAAATTGCAAATTTTCAGTTTGGCAAGTTCGTTTTTTTTTCATCTCTCCACGCTACCTGTACTCTTGGTTTTGGATTACTGGTTATTGGGAGTGCTTCCGACAACTTGGTTTATTAAAACCTAGACCTACTAGAGACACTCACCATTAAACCAATGCCCTATTCATGGGAGACTTTCATCTGGATTCACTAACCTCCCGTGCAGGACTAGCTTAGGCCTGCACGGAAGCGCCCATTTAGGAGCAGGACAGCAGCGCGCCATGCATAGTAATGAAGGCATGCTGGCCGAGCCCCTAGGCTTACACGGAGCATGTATAAGTGCAGAGGGCGTGTCTAAGAGCAGAGCTCTCAGAATAAACATGCCCCTGCAATGTAGAACAGCAGAAGCTGTTAAGAAATGAGTGCAATCACTCATAGGTGTCCTTATATCCCTGCCAACAGACCCCCATGTGTACAACAGCAACAGGACATATAAATTAAAAGAAGAAACCCTTTAATTTCGTTTAAAAATCTGATTAAAGCTAACTGTAGGTGTGCGGGTGTGCCCATCACTTAGCTACGGTTAATGTAGCTGAAATAGCAAAAGGAGGATAAAAAGCAAGATATGTGCAACTTAAGCAGTACAGCAATATTGTAGTGGGCAGAGCATTCGCCTCACGAGCAGTCAATCCCGGTTCGAGTCCCACTGCAGTACATTTCATTTCCATGTCAAATCACTGTTATGATCAATATATTAAGTTGTATAACCTAATAAATAGCATATATGTGTGAAATGGAGTAGTAAGCTGTGTAATGAATGATAACCCCATACACTTGCCAAATTCACCACTTCTCCAAGAACCAGTAGACTATTACTGTCTAAAATATAGCAGTAGTAAGGATAAATAAGCAGGAGTAAGCAGGTGCAAGTCTGTTTGCACGACAGTAAGCAGTGCTAACACAGAGTAAGCAATAGTGAGGCTAACCATGTGTAAGCGGATGTCACTGGAAGTTAGCAGTGCTTACAGTTGCTCCCTACACAGACAGTGGAACACACACAAAACTTCCACAACTCACATGTGTGGGTAGAGAACCCCTAACAGACATCTATAATACACTACAGCATGGAACTGTTACAGGACGCACCATGGGGATTACTGGAGGACTTCTTCCCCAAAGGTGTATAACACACTGGCTGACATCAGTGAGTTGCCAAAGTACAGCATTTGAAATGTACTGAGTGTGACTTAGCCTCTAATGCATAGCTCCCTACACAGACATTGAAACACACACAAAACATCCAGAACTGCCATGGGTGGATATAGAACCCTAGCAGAGTTCTGAATCACACTACAGTAGTACGCAGTTATAGTACGCGCTATGGAGATTAGTGGGCTACAGCCTTCCCAGAAGTGTATTTCTGGGTGGATGACATCAGCAGCCTTACCAAGGTAGAGTATTTAAATTGTAGGAGGTGTGCCTACCCTAAAAAGCATTGCCTTCTACACAGACAGACACACACAGGTGCCAAGAATGGGGTTAGAACTCCTACTTCACGAGTTTATTATACTACAGCAGTACACAGCTACAGCACACGCCCCACAGATTATTGGCATAGCCTTTCCCAAAGGTGTATTTCATAGTTTATGATATTGGCACAATTTTCAAAGTGGACCATTGCAGGTTGTAGTGTCTGTGAATGGACTCAAAAGCATTGCTCCCTCTACTGACAAATGAACACACACACACACATATCCACACTTGCCATGTCGGGGAATAGAACTCCTACCTAACTAGTTTATCACACTACAGTGGTACGCAGTTACAGGACACACTGCAGAGATGACTGGGCTACAACCTTCCCAGAGCTGTATTTCAGGATGGATGACATCAACAGCCTTACCAAGGTAGAGCATTTAAATTGTAGGGGGTATGCCTACCCTTAAAAGCATTGCCTTCTACAAAGACAGAGTGAGACAGACACACACAGTTGCCAAGGCTGGGGTTAGAATTCCTACTTAACTAGTTTATCATACTACAGCAATATACAGTTACAGCACACACCATTGAGATTACTGGCCTATCGCTTCCCCAAAGGTGTATTTCACAGTTGATGACATTGGTACACTTGTCAAAGTGGACCATTAGAGGTTGTAGTGTCTGTGAATGGACTCAAAAGCATTGCTCCGTACACTGACAAAGGAACACACAAACACCCACACTTGCCATGTCTAGAAATAGAACTCCTAACTAACTAGTTCATCACACTTCAGTGGTACACAGTCACAGGACATGCTATGGAGATTACTGGGCTGCAGCTTCCCAGAGGTGTATTACTAGGTAGATGACATCAGCAACCTTGCAAAGGTTGAGTATTTGAATTGCAGGGAGTGTGAGTAGCCTAAAAGGGCCACAAACACATGAGGTGCAGATGTCACTCACTGCACCACATAGTCTGTGATGCTGACAGATACTGGTGGCTAGTATCTGCAGTGAGTGACATCTGCACCTCATGTGTTTGTGGCCCTTTGCCTGTGTGCTAGGTGGGAAAGGCCTGGATGGCTCCTTGTCACAGTCACCCTCTTCCACACATCTATGTATGTCTACCTTTGGCTTATTATAGTGTGTTGTCCTGGCATATATGTCTGTATTCCTATCCACTGGGTGTGCAAGGCATGAGTGATGCAGACTGACGAGTATCTGCACTAACAACTGCAATTGCCAGATATGTCTGGTCCACTGGTGTTTGCAGACATGGGCTTCATGTGTTTAAGTGTGTGAGCATGCCCAGTATGGCCATCTGTATTGAATGTGTGAACCGTGTACAGGTAGTTTGTGCTGCAGTGCTGACCTTTATGTTATACACTGACAGGTAGCATGCTATCTCTGCAGGGTATCCATTGATCATTTGGCTTTGACTGTTACATTTCTGCATAACAGGGGGGGCACACCTGACTGTTTCTACATTTCTACACAGGAGTGGGGGGCACACATGACTATTATTACATTACTATGTAGGACGTGGGGGGCACACGTGATACTTGTACACATTTGCTATGACTGTACTGGTATGTCAGGTCTTCCATTTCATTCTGTATTGCTAACTGTCATGCTGACTAGAGGCATACCAGTTTACTACAGATCGTGGCTTTGGTTGCCCTATTTATTATTGTCTGACTTCTTACCCTTCAAAACTAACATCCCAACGACTGTCCTGCTGTGGTCTGTCTGTGTAGGCCTGGGGGGGAAGTTAACCATAGCCATCATTCTGGGGCCATGTCACGGGCTCTGTTTGGGTTTGTCTACACATGTCCTGCTGTCTGAGACTGTTGTTGGGTATGTGAATCTTCCTGACTGGCATGTGTGGGTCATATGGGCACACATGTTGCTCAGCACATTTCCTGCAGTGGGTTTTGTCACACTGTGTTGTACTGGTTACTGTGGTGACTCCAGTATGTGTTACAGATGTCATGGTGCCACTATGGGTGTCTACTGCCTGCTGCCATAACATTCAGCCAGCCAATTTCCTTGCATGCTCACATTCATTCCATAGCTAGAGGTAACGACACATTCTACTCCATTTGGCAATTGGTAGGTTGATTGACTTACCTTGAGGGTGTGCAGACTTCGGATGATGCTGGTGGGCTGCCTATGTTGGATGCACATAGTACACTCCCTATACATGGTTGAGCACAGGTAGTGTCATGTTTAGCATCCCTTTTACTGTATGTCTGAGTCAGACAGAGGTGTCATTCCCTGGGCCCCTACTATGTCAGTGCATGTGCTATGTGTTGCCTCTTTGCCAAGGCCAGGGTATACTGTGCATGCCTCCTTCTGCCAACTGGGGCAGGCTCACGTTGTTCCTCCTCCGGGTCACTCTGTGCCTGTGCAGGCCTTGGCATTGATGGGGGGCTGTGTGTCCCTTCCCATGCTGTTCCTGCTGCAGCTGTTTCCACAGGATCATATTGTGTAGCATAGCACATACCATAACAATTTGGGTACATGCAGCTGGTGAATGCTGCAAGGCTCCACTGGATGTGTCCAGACACCGGAACCATGACCTGAGCATCCCAAACACATGCTCTATTATATGTCTGGCCTGTGCGTGTGCCTCATTATGGCATTGTTGTTCAGGTGTGTGTGCATTTCTGATGGGTGTCATCAGCCACGGCTCCAGTGTGCACCCAGCATCCCCCACTAGGTGACCATAGGGGATGTCCCCATTGGCAAATCTCTGGTACAGCTGCGTCAAATGCCATATGTGGGAATCGTCATAGCTTCTAGTGCAGTCAGCACACACATTCATTATAATGCCCGGGCATCACATACGACCTGGCAGTTAATGGAGAGGATGCCCCCATGGTTGATGTAGGCCCTACCATGCTCACTGGGTGGTGCTTTGATGCATATGTGCGTGCAGCCTATTGCACCCACTACCCCAGGATATTCTGCTATTTGGTGGAAGAGACGCATATTGCTGGTCAACACCTCACAGGTGTTGAGGAAATATACATACTCACTGGCATGTGCTGACATGGCATCCAGGAACTGGTGGAATACTCTGGATGCTGATGCATGTGAGATCCCCATGATACCCCAGTTGTGCTTTGGGAGGTACCTGTGGCTAGTATACCTAGGCCTATACATACCTTGGTATCCACTGGGATGGGTTCCCCTCAGTCAGTTTGGTGTTACAGGTGTGGCCGGCATAACTCAACAATTTGCTGTAGGAGGTCTCTGTCCACCCTATAGCGCTCCACTATCTCCAGCTCATGTAGCCCCTGGTAGGTTACCCTGGGTCTGTACACTCTTCTCCGTTTCCTCACTGTGGGTTTTTTGGCAGCATTCACATCCTCACCATCCTCAGCCTCTTGCACATGTTGTTCTATGTTGCCTGCTGTAGCCCTTCTCATTTTGTAGGTTTGTTAGTTAAAATTTCATGGCTTTTATACACCAGTGGTGTAGAGTGTGGGAAAAACCAGAGGGGAAGGTGTTTGCTTAGTTTATAGTAGTGTTATGGGCTGGGCTGGTCTGTTACCTGTGTAATTGGCTGACTCTGATACATTTCACCTGCCAGCTAAGTTAGTTCTCCTTGATTACCTTCCTACTGCTGTTTTTCCTTCCCATTGCCTTCCTGTTTAAGCCTGGGTGCGTGCCACCCAAACAGATTGTTCAAATGTGTACACTGCTGCTATTTCCTGGTTAAACTTCTTTTTTCTTCTTGTACAACCCAGTGCGCGGCACGCACACCTGCTCAGGCTTTGTAAAGAGTGCTAGGTAGGTTTAGACACACCCCATAGCTTAGCTGTGCTAAGCTAGGAGCAAACCCGAGCCACAGGGCTCCAGTCTGCTTAGAGTATACCTGACACACACCCCATGATGTCACCTACCTCCTAGGCTTGCACCAAGCTATTCCTACTCTCACACTGTTGGGACCTGACTCACATCCTGGAGAAAACTGGTATTCACTATTCTTCCCCTCGTTTGCATAGGATTGCCTGCTAATGCATAGTTACATATCTCACACTGAGCCTCCCCCCTTAGCAACCACTACTCACTGGCCAGTTTGTCTTCTGGCTGCCATTTACTTGCATGGGAGAATACTGATTTTAGTTAGAATGCTTAATTTTGGTTAATTTTGTTATTTTTCCCCGATCCCATTTGCATGCTGCTACCCTATGCTTAAACAGCTGAGATTGGCAAAATAAACTTAAAGTTGATTTTTTTTTTTTATTTTTTGTATTGTTTGCAATGCCAATGGCCTTATACTTGGCCATTGGCATGCTTACTACATGATATGCAGCCTTTATTTGGAGCTGTCATAACTCTGTTTTGGATTTTGCAGAAACGTACTCTGTTACTAACTCAGTACATTTCTGCTGATTGCACTAGTCCTGCACGGATGGTCGCAGGCTTCCTGGATCACAAATTCACCTCATTTGCATGGATTTCTCCTACAAATGGGGTGATTTGCATACAAGGGCTTCGCCCGTGCAGGATTAGTGCATGAGCTCTTGTGCACACCCCTGCAGGCTGTTCCTGGATCGCATGGCAGACATATTGCCTGCTTGTGCTCCTGCACCAATCTTGCATGTTGTGCAAGCTTTTGAGAATCTAGGGGTTTAACTACCCCTCTATAGACCAGGAAACATATACTGCCTCATACTCTCAGGCACAATGGTTTTTGGACTTTATTACCACAAATACCCTTTAAAAGATTGTGTGCACACCCACCAGAGGTTCAAACATACTGGACCTGGCACTCACCAATATGGGAGAGAGCTGCACCCCCCCATGTCATTTCCTAACTGGTGAGGTCAGACCACAAAACTGTCTGCTTTGAAATAAAAATCAACTCAGTAATCCCAGTAAACCCTGTAGCCGTTAAGATCTACTCCCAAGTAAGCTACATCCTATTAAGTAATAGTGTGTCAAAATTCAGTGTCCCACCCAACCTCGAGTTCACAGCAACCTGTGCAGAGGTTTTCACAGATACCTGTACAACCATGTTAATGGCTGTATACAGGCTACTGTAACTATGAGAAGTAAGCACAAAACCAACTTTATAAACAAACTGCACTGGTGGGATCCTAACCTTCATAGGGTATATAGCAAAAGGAAAAATGTCATGGCTAAAATCAGGAAGAGCAACTCTCATAAAGTTAAGAGCTCTCTAATTAAACTAATCAGGCACCTAAGAGAACTAATTAAGTACAAGACAGCAAATGGATGGCACAGTGATGCAGTGGTAGTGTTGTTGCCTCATAGCAATGGGTTCTTCAGTTTGATTCTCAGCTGGAGTGCCTTCTGTGCAGAGTTTCATTGTCCTCCTTGCATTCATGTAGATTTCCTCCTCTGTTACAAAGGCATGTGTTTGGAGTGTTTCTCCCTGGGCCTTGGCTGAAAATTGGCTTTGTTCAATGTTGGACTTTACTGGGGAATACATTATGAGGTAAAGATAATGCTACAGGCTAAAAAACACCACAAGCCCTTCTACAGCTAGGTCTGAAACTTCAAAGTTAGCACACATCAGTGTGGTTAATGGTACCACCTTCACAGGGCAATGCAATGAAGTTTTTACCCCCCACTCCCTCTTGCCTCCCACCCATAAAATGATCTACTAGCGTACCCACCAAACTATTAGATTCATAGGTTCATAAGTGTTTACTAGGCCAATGAACACAAGGGCCTTTTTAAGGCTAGCCGTGCATCTTAAATCTCTGAGAAGTTATGGTATCCTTGATAAGTGTAAGCAGGGGCTTGGGAGATTAAATATTTACAAGCAGGGTCAAAGGATAGAGTACTGTCTATGTGTGCCCCTAAGTCACTGACTATTGGGACAACTCTAAGGGGTTTGTTGTCAATATGATAGTTACTGGGGTGGATGATTTCCCGAAAGATACTATTATGAATTTCTTGGCATTTAGTTTTAGTCTGTGGCTCTGACATTAGTTGTTTGTCGGTGTCAGCTCTTCCTGGAGAACATTTGTGTCAGTTTGAGATTCAATGACAGATCATAATTTGTGATCTCTGCATATTTATTCAGCCAGAGTCCACTGACATTGGCCTTGACTCACAGAAATAAATGCCAAAAAGGAGCAGTCCAACGACTGATCTCTGAGTGACTCCCTTTACAGAGGTGGAATCCCCAGTTCTAACTTCCTGGATCCTGTCGGTGAGCCAGTTGACTATCCATGGGGTGACATACAGGTTTGTACCTAACCTCTTGAGTTTGTCAGCAATGCCTGAGTGGAGTATTGTGTCAAATGCATTGGCCAGGTCATGGTAGGCAGTGTGAAGGAACAATTTTGCCCTCATCCATTGCTTTGGTGACCTTCTCAAAGTAGTCCACCAGGTTGAGTAGGCATGACTTGTCCTTGATGAAACCAAGCTGGGTTGGGTCCAGTGTCTGGAGGATTACTATATCAGTATTGATCATTTTCATGATAATTCCTTCCATGACTTTGCATATATGATTAGTGAGACTTATGGGTGTGTAGTTTCCAGGGTCTGTAGATGGTCCACCTTTGTGCAGAGGGATGACTGCTGCAGTTATCCATTCATGAGGTATGAAGCCTGTTTGGAAGCTACAGCTAAATAGTAATTCCAGAGTGGCTGATAAGTCATGTTTCAGGGATATTGTCTGTGCCCATTGATGCAGTGTTCTTAGCCTTAGAAAGCATTAAGGACTTGTTCCCTAGTGATAGCAGGGGAAGTTTTATTTGATGGTATTTCATGAGCGAATGTTGAGGGGAATAGAAGGATAAAGTTGGAGCTGAATTTATCTGCCAGTAGGTTTCCTATATATTCTGGCTCAGTATAGGTTGCTCCGTTTACACTGTGCTCTGCACACAATTGTGTATTGCCTTTGAGGCTGCGGACATAGCTAAAAAATGCCTTATGGTTGTTCTTTGCTTGGGAGGCCAAATTTACCTTGAATTTGGCTTTGGTAGACTTTATTTGGTCTCCGAGTTGTTTGTTTAGTTTGATGAGAGTACATTTATCCTGCTGGGTGCTGCACCTCCTAACATTTGCCATGATTTCCTTCCTTCTGTTATACAGCCTATTGATTTTGTGATTCCACTGGGGTGGCTTCTTTTTTGAGTTAGTTCTATAGTTTTTCCTGGTGGGTACGACTGCCTCTATGCAGCTATTAACATGGTTGTATATGTTTTTTTGTGAACAGTTCTGCATAGGCAGCAGTGTTCTCAGGGTTTATGAGGGGTTAAAATTTTGCCAGGATACCACTTAATAGTAGGAAGTTAGCCATAGAGTAGTTCCTGAATATTCCAGGGTTAGATGGGGGGGTCCAGGTTTTATTTTTACTTCAAAGGATACCACTTTGTGGTCTGACCTTACCAGGGAAGACAATACACTAGGAGGTATGCAACACTCACCCATATTAGTGAGGACCAGATCCAGTATGGTTGCAACCCTGGTTGGTGTTTTGACAATCTGGTCAAGGGAGTTTGTGTTTACAAAATCCAAGAATCTCTGTGCCTGCACATTTGGTGTCATATAGGATTGCCAGATAATAGTGGGGTAATTAAAGTTGCCTATAGATATGGTATTGGGTTGGATGGTGAGTGTTTCAAATAAGTTTAAATACATGATATGGGTTTCCTGAGAAATAGACAGGGACCTATCGCTTGCATGGAAGTGGTATTGGATTTTGCCTTTGGTGATTTGAACATGGAGCAGCTGAAGGGCATTGTCCTGTTTGACCAGCCTTGAGGTATATTTATTTCTGATGTAAATCAAGACACCACCACCTTTAGTCACTGTCTGCATAGTAGCTGATTTAAATGTGTGGAAGGCATTATAATCTTGGACTGTCAGTGTTCTCTCCGTGGCTTTAAGCCATGTCTCAGTGACTGCACAGATGTTAGCTTTCTCTAGGATGAAGAGAGTTTCTAGGGAGTTTTTTGTTTAGACTCCTAATATTGAGCAGTAATACCTTTAGATTTTCTTGTTTTTTTTTTTTTTATGTTTAAAGTACTTTCAGTTTGGTATTGCCTAAAAAAGACAATACAGGAGAGGGGAGAGGTGAAGACTATCCCTGGCAAAGGAATGTGGTCTGCTGACCATCTCCTTCCATGCTGACAAATATTGCACCCCCTTAGAATGACACCAGAAACTATCTTTTGTTCATATTGTGGCATCATCCACAATATGAAAGTAAAATGCTGCTCAATGCTAGGCTTATACCAGCCTGGTCATGATGCTTCTCTTCATATAGTCTAGAGAAGTACACCTCATATCATTTACACCCACATGGACTATGCCTGAGTCATATTGGTACTTGTGGCCTAATGACCTGAGTGCATGCATAATGTGGCAGATCCTAGTCCCTGATAAACAAGTGATAGTGACTTTCTCCTTACTCAGCCTGGTGATAGGCACATAAGTGTTTCTCATGAGGAAGTCTCCAATGACCAAAATGTTGTATTGTGTGGTGACTTGCCTTATGGGCTTAGACGTAGGTGCTCCATGAGATGTGGCTGTATGTGTTGATGTTGGTGTTGTTTTAAAAGAGTGCTTTTGGGACTGCTAAGGGTATTTGTTATGTGTTCTTCGTCTTTGAGGTCTTTGGGTTTAGGAAGGTTACATTTAAGTGCCTCAGCATATGAGGGTCTATGGGTCTGCTTTGAATTGTGTGTGATAGGTGCAGTGTGTGTACTACTGACAATCTTACTGACATTAGCAGTACTTTTAAGTAACAGCTTTGCCTCTAGTGACATTGTGTAAATACGTCTCTCACATACCACACCTGTTTGTTTGAGAATTAACTGCTTGCAGTAAACATGAGGCAGTTTCTACATTGCCTCAGGATGCCCATATTCACCAAGCTGGTAACGGAGATAATGGGAAAGTCCGTATCCATGGCCACAGACCCTTTTTTATTGATTAGACAGTTGGAGTGAGAATATAAAGCAATGTCAGGAATATATAGTTTGCAATTCTGGGACAGTGCTTGTCACTGCAAACTAGCTGTCCTGTGTGCAACTTGGTATTGGTGAAATTTCAATGGTGGTTTTTACAGAAAAATGCCACTCAAGATGTCTGTGTCTATACGGGGCACTCCCAAAAACTTGAGGGAAAACTAAGTAGACCCTGAAAAATTAAGGATGAAGTATTTAGGTACATATTCTGTCTGAATCAAGCAGTACTTACTGAAAACAAAGAATTAGCTTGTCAAGAATGATGAAAGGAGGGAAGTCAGGTGAATGGCTACTACCTGGCTACTATTAATGCTGGTCTCGCCACAGATTCACTCTACTGGGATACAATGCTCCTTTGCTTCTTCTCTCACCAGAAGCAAAACATTAGCATCAGTCCCAAGACGAGAAGCAGTCCACAGTCTGTTTTGTGATCTCAGTCTTGTCCCAGATGATACAGGGGTCTGTAGGCTTGTTGTAGCATTTTCCTGGCAGATGCCTTGAATAACAACCAGACCAATCAGGAATGTCAAGTACAGACAATCACTACTCAACAGAAACAGTCGGGAATCAATGCACTCTGCTACTTCTCTCACCAGGACCATAAGATCATAGGATCATTGGAGGTCACTAGCCTAATGGCCCCAGGGCCCTTACAAGCCTAGCTAAGTTCAACCCATGTTCCCAAGGGTGCTTGGTTCAAGCAGACACTAAAATCAGCACCTATTTCCCCTGTCCAAGAGGGACACAGGTGGACCCCCCCTGGGTGAATTCCAGTTACCCATCCAGTTATCCAAATTATGCTTAAATAGGGCCAATGAGGGGCTTTGTTTAGCATGAATAGGAAGCTTGTTTTGATGATTAGTGATCAGCAGTATAGTTTCATGCCAGGAAAGAGCACTACAGATGTGATGTTTGCTTTGAGAGTGTTGATGGAGAAGTACAGAGAAGGTCAGAAGGAGTTGCATTGTGTCTTTGTGGATTTAGAGAAAGCATATGACAGGGTGCCTAGAGAGGAGTTGTGGTATTGCATGAGGAAGTTGGGAGTGTCAGAGAAGTATGTAAGAGTGGTACAGGATATATACAAGGGTAATGTGACAGCGGTGAGGTCTGCGGTGGGAGTGATGGATGCGTTTAAGGTGGAGGTGGGATTACATCAAGGATCAGCTCTGAGCCTTTTCTTATTTGCAATGGTGATGGACAGGTTGACAGACGAGATCAGTCAGGAGTCCCTGTGGACTATGATGTTTGCAGATGACATTGTAATCTGTAGTGAGAGTAGAGAACAGGTGGAGGAGACCCTGGAGAGGTGGAGATATGCTCTAGAGAAAAGATGAATGAAGTTCAGCAGGACTAAGACAGAATATATGTGTGTGAATGAGAGGGAGGATAGAGGAATGGTGAGGATGCAGGGAGTAGAAGTGGCGAAGGTGGATGAGTTTAAGTGTGAATGAGAGGGAGGATAGAGGAATGGTGAGGATGCAGGGAGTAGAGGTGGTGAAGGTGGATGAGTGTAAGTACTTGGGATCAACAGTTCAGAGTAATGGTGAGTGTGGAAGAGAGGTGAAGAAGAGAGTACAGGCAGGATGGAGTGGGTGGAGAAGAGTGTCAGGAGTGATTTGTGACAGACGAGTACCAGTCAGAGTGAAAGGGAAGGTCTGCAAGAGGGTAGTGAGACCAGCTATGTTATATGGGTTGGAGACAGTGGCATTTACAAAAAGGCAGGAGTCAGAGCTTGAGATGACAGAGTTGAAGATGTTAAGATTTGCACTGGGTGTGACAAGGATGGACAGGATTAGGAATAAGTATATTAGAGGGTCATCCCAGGTTGGAAGGTTTGGAGACAAAGCCAGAGAGGCAAGATTACATTGGTTTGGACATGTGCTGAGGAGGGATGCAGAGTATATTGGGAAAAAGATGCTAAGGATGAAGCTACCAGGATAAAGGTAAAGAGGAAAGCCTAAGATAAGATTTATGGATGTGGTGAGAGAGGACATGCAGGTGGTTGGTGTGACAGAGCAAGATGCAGAGGACTGGAAGAAATGGAAACAGTTGATCTGCTGTGGTGACCCCTAACGGGAGCAGCCGAAAGAAGAAGAAGAAGAAGAAGAAGAAAGAAGCTTGTTCCAAAAGTAGGGCAACCTCTGTGAGACAAATCTGTCTCTCCAGCAAGTGCTGTTGATGTCACATACCAGGTTAAAGTCCTTTGAGCAAGTGACCTGTGTGCCATTTGATTTGCAAATGTGCAGCATTTCTGTTAAAGCTAGGTCAGAGATTGCTCTGTATGCAAGGCACAGGTTGCCCCTGAGTAGTCTGTATGACACAGAGTAAAGTGACTATGATTTTAGCCTGTCCACATAAGACAGATCTTGAAGACCCTGACTTTTCTTTGTAAGGAACCTTTGTGGTCTCTCCAATTGCTGCATTTGTTTGGAAAGGAACATACCAAAGGGAACATTGTATTCTATTATTGGCCCAGTGAGGGAAGAGTACAGGGGGGTTATGGCCTCTTTATTTCCTGGTGACTGACAATGCCCTTACTTATGAGATGAGCAATATAAAATGCCCTTCTTCCCACTGTGTAGACATGGTGATTGAAGTTAAGGTTGCTGTCAACCTGTATGCCCAGATCACGCACCACTGACTGTGTGTTTAGGGTATTGCCATTGATGTGGTAGTTTGCAGGAGCATCACCCTTGCCAAAGGGGATGATAATGCATTTTTTTGCATTAAGTTTAAGACCATGACTTTGGCACCATCATTAGTCTGTGTAAGACCTTCTTGCAGGATGTTGACATTGCTAAGGGTTTCAATGTTTGCTCCCAGTTTACAGTCATCAACAAACTTTGTCAATCACAGTCCTTTAGTTTTAGCCTGTACTTTGGAGAAGTAGATTCGGAATAGTAGGGGTCACATAACTAGGTCCCAGAACTGATGCCCATGGAACACCACTGGTTATGGGTGTTCTGGAGGTGGTGGACTCCCCTATTTTGACTGTATGAGTTCTATCAGTGAGCCAGTTTGCAACCCACCTGACAATATATGGATTGATACCCAGCTAGGTGAGTTTATCAATGATGCCTTAGTGGGGGGATGGTGTCAAAGGCCTTGGCTAAGTCTAGGTAGGCCATATGTACAGATTTGTCCTCATCTAGGGCTTGGTGACTGTCTTGAAGAAGTGCACCAAGTTTAACAGGCAAGATGTCTCCTTGACAAAGCCAGAGTGGGTGGGGTCAAGCAGTTGGAAATTTCCTATATCTTTGTTAATAAGGGCAATGATGATTTGTTCCATGGCCTTGCAGATAAGGCTGGTCAGGCTAATGGGTCTATAATTCCTGGGGTTTGTGGGTAGACAACTGTAGCTGTTTTCCATTCCGCTGGGATGAAGCCAGTGCTTAGGTTGTAATTGAAAATTGCGTACAATAGTGATGCTAATTCCTGTTTTAATCCATGTAGATCACAGCCTGGGATGTTGTCTGGTCCTATACAAGCTGTGTTTTTGTGCTTGGAGAGGGCATTTAAGACCTGACCTATGCCCTGACCTTCAGCGATACTAGATGGGGGACAGGTGTTAGGGATGCTTTGGGGTATATGTGGCAGGGACAGGGGAGTGAGGTTTTTACTGAACCTGTCAGCCAGCAGGTATGCTATGTCCACAGGTTCTATATATGTAGTACAATTAACTACAAGTTCATTGCAAATTTGGGCCTTACCTTTGAGGTTATGGATGTAACTAAAGAAAGCCTTGTGGTTTTCCTTTGTTAGTGAAGCTAATTTAGATTTGTAGTTAGCTTTGCAGCATTTCATTAGGAGTCTTATTTGCCTCTTTAAGTTGAGAAGGGAGTGTTTCCAGTTTTGAGACTGTTCCTTCCTACTCTTAGACAGCAATGTTTTTCTTCTATTGTATAGCCTATTAATGGCAGTTGTCCACCAGGCAGGTTTGTTTTTCCTTGAAGATCTTTCTTTGGTTCTATCAGGAATGGCAGAGTCAATACAACTGTACAGGTGCTTGTATAAAGCATTGTAGAACTCAGCATAGATATCTGTTCCATCAGTGGGGGAGGGACTATGAAGCTATTTATGTTGACACATAAGAGGCTGTAATTGGCCTTGGAGAAGTTTTTTAGTCTAGTTGTTGCTAAGGGGGGGGGGTGTTATACTTACTTTTAGCAAGACTGATTAGTGGTCAGATGTCACCAAGGGTGGCTACACACAGGGGTGGTGCAGCAGTCCCCCATATTGGTGAGCACGAGGTCCAGGAACTCATTCAGGGCATTGGAGTTAAAAAAGTCCAAGAACCTTTGGTCAAGTTTGTTAGAACACAGATAATTTACTCAGCCTATGGACTGGTAATTAAAGTTACCCAAAACCAGGGTGTTTGGTTGTATCTTGATTGACTCAAGTAAATCTGAGTAGGCTGAGTGGATGTCCTCATGCATGTAGAGGGCCCTATAGCTGGGAATTATCTGAAGAGGGATCTTACCTGGTCAATTGCACCTGAAGTAATTCAAGGGAATTGTGCTGTTTAACCAATCTAGAGGTGTATTTATCTTTAATGAATATTGATACATCACCTCCTTTAGTTCTTATACCTTCAGTTTGTGGTCTGATTGTGTGGAAGGAAATGTAACCTGTTATAGCTGGGGTGCTCTCTGCAACCTTAAATTAGGTCTCAGTGACTACACAAATGTCAGCATCTTCCAGGGTGAGGACTGCTTCCAGTGAGTGGAGCTTCTGGTTTAGACTCCTAGAGTGTAGCAGCATAACACTGAGGTTATTTTTAGAGGATATTTTTATGTCTGAAATTTGTTCTTGTGACATTGCCTAAAATAAGTGCTATGGGGATGACAAGCATCTTAGCCAGTAACCAAAATCCCAGGGGTGACAGATGAAAACCATCTCTGGCAAACCATCAAGGTCTGTCGACCATGTCATCCCAGACTGACAGATACTGGATCCCCTTTGAATGACACCAGAAACTAAGCCAATTGCTGAAGTCAGTAATTTTTTGTATGTATTGAAGTATCATCCTAGGTGAAGGTAAAATGCTGCTTAAGACTAGGGACATACCTGCCTGAGACATATAATCAGAGAGCTCAGTCATGTCTCTCTTTATATAGTCCAGTGAGGTACATCTCAAGTCGTTCACACCAACATGGACAAGGATGGAGTCATAATAGTGCATAATAGTGCCTGTAGTTGAGAGACATGAGTGCATGTGATGTGGTGGATTCTGGCACCTGACAGAGAGCTGACTGTGACCTTTTCTTTATCCAGCCTGGTGAGAGGGACATCTGTGTGTCTCACAGTTAAGTCGCTTTTGACTAAGATGTTTGTTTTTGTGTTAGGCCTTAGGGACTTGACTGGTTAGACACTGGTGTGTGATATATTATGTGTACTATGTTCTGCAGAGGCTGTATCATATGAAGAGTGCATGTGTTTGTGTTTGGGAGGTCTCTGATGATTAGGTAAGCTTGTTGTAAGGACCTCCACATATGTAGGTTTATGTGTCATTGGTTTGGTAGGTGCAGGAGATGAGGTGTGCATGCGGACAACCTGCTTAGTATCAGATGAACTGACCTGTGAGTGAGAGAGCCTGGATTCTAGGTTCTTGATATAGATGCATCTCTCACACAGTGAATTTGTGTGGACTAGAAGAAGTGGGTTGTCAGTCTACCTGAGAAAATTTCTGCATTGCCTCAGGATGCCCATGTTGACCAGGCTGGCTGAAGAAATTGTGGAAAATTGTCCATCCATAATGCCAGGTAAGTTGATGTGGTCAGAAAACAGGGAGATGACAGAAAGGACCAGGTAAAGTGGAAGACAGGAGAAGTGGGTAAAAAATAAGAAAGACTAGTGGGTAGGATCTGTGTTAGTACCTCAGAAGCTTTGCTGAATGTATCACCTGTCAGTGAGGGATAATCACGAAAACTCACCAATGGAGCACTAGCAGAGTACTAAGGGAAAATTTGCAGGCAAAAGTGTTTGTGTCTATAACCATCAACGAGGAGCAGAATATAAACACAAATTACAGGCTGTCACCTATGAAGCAGTTATTAGACTTTCCAGTGAATAGCAGTGTCCAGGAAATAATGTCCCTGTGCTCTTTCTCTCAGCAGGAGAAAACAGAATGAACTAATTCCAAGATGACTACTGAGAGGCAGAATGCGAGTTCTCCAATAATTGGTAGTCTTGCAACAGATGTTGCAGATTTTAAATGTATGGTGGAAAAATTGGTTAATATTCTAGGCACTGCAGTATGCACTAAGCAGTTAGATATGAAAAAAAGGATAAATTAAGCTTTAGCTGTCTAATTGGAGAGTCACTAAAGAGCAAGGTAGATTGAAAGGGGGTGGGCACTTTATATTCTGGTTCTATGGAATACAGTGAGATGGACAAACATTTTAATAGTTGAAGTGGAGTGATTTCACAAAATTATAATTTTGTGCTTACCCACAGCAGCCAATGAAAGGGAGAGGAAAGGAGATATGTGGTCAAATTAACATAAGGGTCAGCAACTAGAAAGACAGTTGTGTTTAAGAACACAATAGCATGAGGGCAGGAGGGTGGACAAAATTTCTGTGTGACTTACAAGAGATCCAACTGTGGTCTCTTTCCTAGTTTTAATATGCTATTAAAAGCAAAATATAAGTAAAACTCAGTCTAAAGAAAACAAATCACAGTATATAGAACAGAAGAAGGCAGTAAAGTACTAGAAAATGCAAGAAAGCAAAAGCAAGCTAAGCTTTCCCTCACAGCAAGTTGTGGCAGAGTCTGGGTGATCTTTTTCAGGCAGCAGTTCCTGTTGGTGCTCACTAAGGCCAAAAGTATAGCCTCAATGGACCCTAACAACATCCCAAGATGCCTCCTAAATAACTTGAAATAAGACCTGCCAGGACCACTTTAGTCACTTTTAAACTAAGTTTTCTACCATGAGAATGAAGGACTGTAACAGTTTTCCCACTTCATAAGGGTGGACCATCAACAGACCCCGGAAAGTAAAGCCCTGTTAGCCTGATCAGTCTAATATGCAAAACCATAGAAGGAATTATGATGGAAATGCTCACCAAAGACATAGGCAACCTTCAGACAATGGACCCAACCCAGTTTGGTTTTGTTGAGGGAAGGTCATGTGTAGTAAACCTGGTTGATCTCTTTGAAATGGTCACTAAGGCAACAGGTGAGGGGGAAATGATGCATATCATTTACCTGGACCTGGTTAAGGCATTCAAGATAATATTCCACACAGTTATATTTGAGAAACTCACTGAGCTGGGCATAAACCCCTACAGAACTTGCTGGATTGGCAGCTGGCTTACAGACAAACTCCAGGAAGTCAGTATTGGTGAGACCACCTCCACTAAAAAAAACATTCACCAGTGGGATATCTTAGGGCTTTATGCTGTGACTGCTCCTATTTGGCATCTACTTCTTAAAGGTAAAGACTAATGTCAAGGGCCTTTGGCTGAGCAAGTTCACAGATGACTGAAAATTGGGAGCTGTCATAGAATCCCACCCATCTACCCTATGATGGAAACATCTTACAAGAGAGTCTAACACAGACAAATGACTATTGCCAAAGTTACTGATTAAAACTCAATTTCAAGAAATGCATAACAGTGCCTTTTGGGAATACTACTACACAGGCTAATTACTCCATTGATAGGACAATCTTAAGAGTTGATCCTGTAGTCAAGGACCTGGGAACGTATAGAGAGTAATCTGTCCAGTTATCAGCATGTGGTCAAGGTAGTAATAAAATCATTCCATGTTGCCAATCTTATAAGTAAGGACATAGTATCCAGGTCCAAGAAAGTAATGGTGCTAGTTTATTTGAGCCTTATCAGAACCATCATTGAGTATAATTCCCCCTTTGGTATGTACCTGTCCAAACATATGCAACAGATGGAACCCACAGAAAAGTCCCTTATCAGGAAAACCCAGGGTATAAACACACTGTGCTATACAGATTGCTTTAAAGCCTTATCTCTATGCTCTGTCTCCCACAGGCTACTGAGAGGCAGTCTATGCTTGGCATACAAGGCATCCTTGGATCCAGCCCTGATGGATCTTTTGCAGATCCACAAAATGAACAGCATCAGAACCACTAGTTCCAATGGTTTGCTTCTCCAAATGACTTAGCCATCCTGTAGAAAGGTTTGTCCCAAATAGATAACTGGTGCCAATAATCATGGACGGAAACTAAATGCTCAAAGATGCATCATTGTATCCTTTGGAAAGTCATCTACAATGGGAACTACGACATTGACAATTCACCCCTAAGAGTTGACCCAAGCGCAGAAAAAAGGTCAAACCAATAAAAAAACAAGAACCACAAATGAAATGAATGCTGACTAAATGCCTTCAAATGAAACTGAGCACTTTCATCTCACTTTTATTAGAGACTTCTTCAGAATACAAACACACAGTGCTGTACAAACCTTTAAATAGGCATATAATCCATGCAATCTAAGTCATATGAATAAGAAATCATGTGACTAAACACTTAAAGATACACACCAAATAAATAAAATATCCAAAAAAACACATAAAACAGGTACCAAACAATAGGTGTTCTTATAGTTTGGCAGCCCTAATTTTTAAAACAAATTTAATAGATATGTCTTCATTTAAACCTGGAGATGCCCCAGAAATTAATCTCAATTGCCACAATAACTCCCTATATTCAATCATATTTTCCCAATTTCTACCTCATATTGGATAAAGAATTTGTTCCAATATGAAAAATATGAACTTTTGGAAATTGATGTATCGCTGTGCATATTTACTAACAACATTAGTTAACTTTTTGTTCTTATACTGTAATCATGCTCTTAAAACCTTTGTCTAAGTGGATGATCTGCGTTCCCACATAAAAACAATCACAGGATATACACAAGGTGATATTAGCTAGCCCTTTTGTTCCACAATTATAAATAACTTTCACTTACCTTACAGTACTCTACACAGTGCCATTGCTTCACTTCAGTGAAATAAGTTTTCAGTAATTTGAGCTTTCAGTGATTTGGTCAGGGTGAATTCAAATTCAGTGAAAGCTTTCAGTGAAATAAACTAGACCCATATATATATATATATATAAAAATATATATATATATATATATATATATATATATATATATATATATATATATACAGCTTCCTCCTGTATTTTGTCTTGCAGTCTATATGCATAGGTCATAGAGTGGGCCTTCCTAATGTGACAGTTATCTGTTTTACCCATGTCATTTGGTGAGCCTCCAACTGGACATTTACCTGTCATGTTCTTTTTCTGATGCACAGCCCCCCCCAAGCTGAATATTTACCTGTCACTGTTAGGGTGAGACCCTCCCCAGCTGCGCATTTACCTCTTATGCCTGCATGCTACATGGCCTCATCCCATCGACTGTTTTTTATGTGTTCCTTTTGCTGTTGTGCACCACGGGTACTCAGTGCAGTACATAGTTATATTTCCTGGCTTTTTGTCTTGTTTCACTGTAACTGTATCATAGTTCCATGTCTGTTCTTGAATACTTATTCCTAAATTACTTATCTAAATGCAGCCTTTAGCAATATGGTGATTTCATGTTTGCTTGTACATGGAGCCTGTGAAGTCTGTAATCCTGCAACTCTGTGCTAGTGATAGTTTCACAAGTACACATTTTGAGTGCATATTGTGACATCCAAACATGCAACCAAGTCCTTGGGGCTACCATTATGCTATCATGAAGAACACTAGAGTGAGTATGTCTTCTTCTGGCATGGTGAGTACAGGTGTCCTGCCTGATGCAGCCAGGAAACTAAGATGTGTTTATACTGAATACACAGAGATGATCAGTAGTCACTACTGGGCCAAGTTGAGTGCATTCTGTATTGAGTGGATTCCTGACCCCAGATTACCATGGCAGTGAATGGTACTATGGGCAATCACCCCTTGGTAAAGAGTTCAAATATCACCACAGTAGCCTGTAAGGGAACCATGCCCACCTGCTCTGCCAGTCTGAGGTGGAGGGAATGTATGCCACCCTTTTATATTAAAAGCTGTGTATTCCTTTTTGTTGCTTCTGTCTGGTTTGTTTTGAAAGAGTCACATTTACTGAGATGTCCCGAATTTCTACTTCAGTGGCAAAAGACAGAGAGATAGTTTAATAAGAAAGCCTGTATCAGCAGGTCTGACAGAAGGTGGGGTGCAAATACTACTTTTATACCATACTGTGCAATTGTGATTTTATGTGAAGCATATGTGTGTAATAGTACATTTTGTTTATTGTCATTCGCTTTTTCTTCTCATCCTTCTACTGTTTCAGCTGTACAAGCTTTCTGGGTAACAGTTTTGTGGGAGTAATTATCGGTCTATTTAGTGTTCCATATAAGCTTTTAAGTACTACCCAACATAGCTTTATCTTGGTTAGATCCTTTTTAAGCAACCAGTTGGAATTTTATAAAATTATTGTTTCATGTTATGAACAAGCTCTACTTGGAGATTCAGTCTATTTAGATCTTTCTACAGATTTTGAATCAGTGTCACATGATACAATCCTTCAGGCCATGGCTGATCAGAACTTCCACTGGTCTGTAATCAAATAGGTAGAGGAGTGAGTAAGTAATAGGGGATTTAGGGGGCATATCAAAATACGTACACCTGATCGAACACCAACAGAGTATCACGACACATACACCTGATCAAACATCAACAGAGTATCACAGCACATACACCTGATCAAACATCAACAGACTATCACAACGTATACACCTGATCAAACATCAACAGAGTATCACAACACATACACCTGATCAAACATCAACAGAGTATCACAACGCATACACCTGATCAAAAATCAACAGAGTATCACAACGCATACACCTGATCAGACATCAACAGAGTATACTTTAAGTATCTATCTATGTACATTTTGCTGTAACAGGATCACACTATGAGATCTCTGATAAACATGCTCGACTAGCATATGTCCGAATCACAAAACATTGAGCACACATACACAAAAGCGCTTAACATCGATAAGCGCTTCCGTGTATGTGTGCCTGTTTCGTTGATCAGACTACAGTGCGGGTAAGGGAAAATTCCCTTTTCCCCACTGTAGTGCGATCTCAGAGTGAGAATAATAAAGTAGGAGGGGTGGGGGATGCAGGGGGGCAAAGCCCCCCTGCAGAAATGTAGATTTTTTTTTGAACTACACATACACAGTAGCGCTTTTCGATGTTAAGCGCTTTTGTGTATGTGTGTTTGATGTTTTGTGATTCAGACATATGCTAGTCGAGTATGTGTCCTAGACCCATATAAATATATATATATATATATATATATATATATATATATATATATATATATATATAGACTAAAGCTAATTCACAACACATTGTTATAGTCTGAGATCTTGTAATGGTCCAGTATTAAAATGACTTAATAGAGGTCAGTTACCTCTCCTCTGGAGCTTATTAGCAACTGCCAGAAAGACAATGACTAAATACTGGAAGAGGTCTAGTTGTCTTTTTTTTTCTGAAATGGTGACTAAAATGGATATTGTTTGCAGAAGAGAACTAATACTGTGTCTAGATCACTGAGTGTATTGTTCCTATTCAGCTACTGTAGCTAGATAGCACATGCATGTAAGTACTGAGCGAGTGCAAGAACAGTGCCATTTTGTATGGTCAGCCAGAGTGAATGTAATTAGGTTCATAGGTTCATAGGTTCATACTAGGCTATCTGCCCGAGGGCATTTATAAGCCTAGCCCATAGTTTTGTGGCTTACGCCACCCCTTTAGTTTGGAGAAACTATGCCCATTATTTAGCTGTGCCTCTGTCGAGCAGTGACACTGAGGTAACCCCTGGGGTGTATCTGCGATCTCCCATCCATTGGTCAAGATTCCTCTTGAACAAGGCCAGCGAGGTGCTCTGCCTCACATATACCGGGATTTTATTCCACAGCATAGGGAGTCTTTGGGTGATGAATCTATCCCTCCAGCACGTCCTATTAATAGCCGTGTCGAGGTTTAAGTCTCCCACCCTTGTGGCTCTGACGGATCTAGATTTTTTGAGGTGAAGCATATTCATCAAATCTAGGTTTGACATGGCCTTGTATGTTAGGCAAAGGTCACCTCTGAGCAGCTGTAACTGAATAGAGCTGGAGTTCTTTCAGTCGGGCAGCATAGGACAGATGTTTGAGACCCTTTATCCTTTTGGTGAGGAACTTTTGTGGCCTCTCCAGCTGCTGCAAGTGTCGGGTCAGATACATTCCGAATGGGGCATTGTACTCAATCATTGGTCTGATGAGTGATGAGTATAGGGAGACTATGACCTCCCTTGATCTAGATGAGAATCCCTTCATGATAAGGTGGGCAATGTAGAAGGTCTTCCTAACTACTTTAGCTACATGGGTGTCGAATGACAGACTACTATCAACCTGGGTCCCCAGGTCCCTGATAACTTTTTCTGTGCTCAGTGGATTGCCACCTATTTGGTAGCTAGGCGATACACATTGGAATGTGTTTGATGTAGTGAGTGAATCAGTTGGCTTAAGTGCAAGTTCTAATTACACTTCCTGATATGTTTATATTAAATAAATATCTTGAACTCATACATCGATTCATCATCTCTTTTGTATGCATGAGACAAGCAACATGGTGCCAGCATGAGATCCGAAGATGAAGCAACACACAAGCCATCAGGCCTACAGTTAAAAGAGGAGAAATAAAGCGGAGTGAACTCGCAAACAGTTCAGTTGTTATTCAGAAGTACTTAAACTCGTTTAAATGATTTTTCAGTTGCCGAATGTTTGATGAAACATTCAAAACATTTAAAATACTTACTAAGATAAATGAAATGTCTGAATTTGCATCATACTGATAAAAGCATTCACAATAAATACAAGGTATTCAAAATAATTTATGACGGATTAAAATGTACAAAAAGGATAAAACGACCATATTTCTTCACAATGTACTACTTTTTCCCATTAATTAAAGCTATTTGAAGTGAATGAAGTTTCTGAAATGTTCGCAGTGTATGTAGTGTTAAAGTGACGCCTTTTCAAAGTGATTGTTATGTATTCAAGTACCTGGTCTATGCTTATGTTTAAATGTGTTTTTGTTGTTATGGCAGAGGGATTTCGCATATCTAAACTGCTGGTGTGTGATAACAATATTGCTGAGAATAAGAGAGTTTTGAACAAGAATATGATATTTTCTTACAGGCTGCTTTTTCTGATAAAGATGCACATACAAAAGCCTTCATACTTCTTAACATAGCAGGCTCAAAAGTCATTGAGAGGGAATGCTGATTTGTGTATGCACCTGCCGTGTATGCAGAGGAGGGGAGACTGCCATATTGTGACACAGGCTGAAATGCAGGAAGACCCTGAGTGATTAAAACATAAATTTAGAGAAATGTGTAACCCTCAAATGAAAAATTACAATGGAAAGGTACATGTTTTACACAAGAAATCAAAAGCCTGGTGAAACTATAGCAGCATATATTAATGACTTGAGAAATAAAGCAAAACGTGCAGATTTGGTGATCTGAGAGATGAGTTGATAAAGGACAGACTTGTGTGTCGTGTTAATAATGATTCAGTGAGAAAGATTTTGCTTTCCAATAGTGATTTAACTTTGAGCAAAGCCATAGAGATTTGTCAAATATACAAGCTAACAGAAAAGCTCACAAATATGCCTACGAATGATACAAAATGTGCTAGAAGTATCTAGCAGTGCGAATGTTGATAGTGTATAACATAAAGCTAAGATGAAAAAGGGGTATAAACCAAAGGGTGGGGCCACAACATCCAGTCTTAACCATATATCAAAGAGGTTGTTTGTTACCCCAGACCTTGTGGAGGCAACCATGACCTTAAATAAAAAAGTGTTTAGCTTTTGGTCAGCAATGTCAAAAATGTAAAAAGTGGAATCATTTCAAAAGGCTTTGCAAGTCTAAAGTGGCACATACTTTTATTAAAAGGGAACATCCAAAAAAGCAAGTAGATCACATAGAAAGCTGTGAGCAAACTTTCTATGCTGATGGTGTCTCTATGATTGATGAAATTGTTAATGCAGCATATTATTAGCTGGCAGCAAAGAGTGAAATATTTTGTACTGTTCAGATTAATGGGAAACCTGTAGATTTTAAAGTAGACACTGGGTCCAAATGCAATGTTATATCAGCACAAATGTTTGCCAAAGTAAAAGCTGGTGAGAAACTTGATTCAGCAAAGTGTGAGAAACGTGTTGCTTATGGTGGTGAAGAGTGTCAAACTGACGGCACAGTAGTTCTCACATGCCATTCTGCTGGGAACCGGTATGACTTGCAGTTTTACATAGTCAAAATACATGCAGTCTTTGGTGGGCCTCAGAGACAGATTGAGAATGGAACTGATTTCACTTAATGAAGAGATTCAACATATAAATCTGAACAACCACGATAGTTTTACACAGAATATTTTTCAGGTGTATGCTAATATTTTTCAAAGACGAGGTTGGAAAACTACCAGTTGTATATTCCATGAAGTTAAACCATGAAGTAAGCCCAATTGTCAGACCAGCAAGGAAGGTTCCAATAGCAATGCAGAGCAAAGTGAAAACAGCACTAGACAAAATGGTGAATTTAGGTGTAATTACTCCAGTAAAAGAACTGAATGAATGGGTATCCTCCATGGTCGTAGCACATAAGAAAAGCTCAGATGATATCCAAATATATATAGATCTCAGAGATTTAAGCAAAGCACTTAAACATCCTCATCATCCAATGTACACAGTAGAAGTAGCAGTTCTTATGCCAAATGCCACTATTTTTTCAGTCTTAGATGCAAAAAGTTCATTTTGGCAAATTTTACTGGATCACAAATCTTCATTGTTAACCACTTTCAGTAGCCCATTTGGAAGGTACAGATTCTTGACAATGCTATTTGGGATTAGTTCTGCCAGTGAAGTATTACAACATGCTAGGGAGCAAATTTTTTCAGGTTATTCATGTTCTATCATAGAAGACAACATTACTGTAGGGGGCAAAGTTGAAGACGAACATGATAGAAACCTCAAGAAAGTTCTAGACCATGCACGTGAAGTCTATCTTAAACCGAATCCTCAAAAATGTAAATTCAAGCTGAGAGAAGTTACTTATGTGGGTCATATGTTTACTAGTTCTGGCTTACAACCAGATCAGTCTATGCAAGCAGCAATTCTTGATATGCCAGTTCCAAACAACGTCACATCTTTGCAACGTTTTCTAGGTATGCTCAACTATTTAGAAAAGTTCATCCCAGACCTTAGTGAGCTTTCAGCATCATTACAAGAGCTGACACACAAAAATGTAAACTGGTCTTGGTTTACACAACACTAAAGAGCATTGGCTATTCTGAAACAGAAAATTGCCAGGCCACCCACAGTGAGATATTTTGATGTTCACAAACCAATAACTCTTTCATGTGATGCTTCTAAGTATGGTCTTGGTGCAGCATGTCTTCAAGAAGGTATACCACTAGCCTATGCATCCAGAACTTTAACTCAAACTGAGATGTAATATGTGCAAATTGAAAAAACGAGCTTTTGGCAGTAGTGTTTGCATGCTTGAAGTTCCATAATTATATTTATGGCAAACTTGTTCAAATAGAGACTGATCACCAACCTCTTGTGACAGTTCTGGAAAAGCCAATCCATGCAGCCCTAGCATGTCTGCAATGCATGATGTTAAAATTGAAAAAATACAATTTCAATATTGTTTATACAAAAGGCAAATGTCTCTACATTGCAAATGCTTTGCCAAGAGCAGCCAGACAAACAACAGAACAGCATGACAATGAGAAAGCAGACTTTGAAGTCATAAAAGTCAAACATTTTTCCTCATCACGTCTTGATGAACTCAGAACTCACACAACTTTAGACACTGTTCTCAAAAAGCTGAAACATTTTATCAGTCAAGGGTGGCCAGTGTGACAATTCAGTTTACTGAATTTTCCCCACTGCCTTCTCTTTTTCTCCTGTACCTACCTCCAACATAAAAAAACTCTTAACTAAACTTAAACCCACCAAATTAGCAGCAGACAACCTCCCAAGTGAATACCTACAAAGCGCAGCTGATGCTCTGGCCTACCCAGTATCTACCTTGATTAACCAATCTCTGTCAGAAAGTTACGTTCCCACACTGTGGAAAGTATCACATATAATTCCCCTCCACAAAGGCGGACCCTCCGCAGAACTAACCAATTACCGCCCCATAGCTATTCTCTCCCCACTCTCCAAAATACTACAGAGATGCATACACTCTCAGGTCTCAGACTACCTCCTTACTAACAACCTCCTTTCCAGTACTCAGCATAGTTTCTGACCAAACCATAGCACCACCACTGCCTTACTCTCTTTAACTAACACTATCCTTCAGCATAAAAACAATGGCTATCTCTCCTCTGCTACTTTCCTAGACCTATCTAAAGAATTTGACATGGTCCCACACAAACAACTTATCTCTGTCCTCAATAACCTATCCTTCTCACAATCAGTCACCAACTGGTTTCAGAGTTACCTGTCTGACTGCCAACAATCGGTTGTATGGCAGAATGACATATCTCCCCAACTACCTGTCTCCATAGGGGTTCCCCAAGGATCCATCCTTGGACCTCTACTCTTCTCTGTTTACACCAATAATCTAGCCTCTGCCACCAAACATGGCACACTCATACAATACGCAGATGACTTGACCATCATCTGCTCAGCCCAGTCCCTACCCAAACTGCAAAAAAGTCACACAGGAAGCCTTTTCCTCTGTTGAAACATGGTTATCCGTTGCCCAATTAATACTCAATCCAAGCAAAACTAAACTACTCATCTTCCAACCCACCAAACATACTCAAAACAACTCTCACTTTAACATCACAGCAAAAGACAACACCACTATATACCCAACTGAACACACCAAATTGCTAGGGGTGGAAATAGACAATAAACTAAAATTTGACATTCACATATCCATGACCATAAAAAAGTCCACAAAAAACTAGGAGAGTTATACAGAAATAAGCAATTTCTCACCAAAGTAGCAAAGATTTCAATAGCAAATTCCCACCTTATCTCCACCCTACTTTATGCCTCTCCAATATATACCAACCTAAGGCAATGTGATCTAAACAAGCTAGAGACCTGCTACAACAAAATCGCCAAATTCGCCACAGGGGCATCCTACCGTAGTCACCACTGTCTCTCATTTGCTGAACTGGGCTGGCTTGAACTCCCTCACCTCCTTCAGTGGTATCAACTCTCACTCACCCACAAACTAGTAAACCATCCACTAAATGTCCCATCCTTCCAGAATCTACTCCAACCCTATCGCACCACCAGACCACTAAGATCCAGCAACAAAAATCACTTGCAGATCACTAAAGCCAATAACTCTGCTGGTGAAGCACTATTCTCTTGCGCCATAGCCAAATTATGAAACTCACTCCCACCCACAATTACCTCCGTACCATCATACACCCACTTCAAAACTTTACTAAAAGCACACCTAAAAACATGCTGGCTATGCCCTTGCAACTCCCACTCTAATATCATCCACCCCATCCAACCACTACCTTTCTTTCTACTCCACTAAAGACCTTGATTATAGCAAGCTCAGATGTTCATAAGCCTAGTACTTATTATACAGCAGGAGCTTCTCATTGTAACATTTGTTAATGTCTGTTATGTACTTCACAGATAAAGATTCTAGTTGTCTACTGATGTACTATGTTCTTCATCTGTAAATATGCTGAAAGTAATTGCTATGTTAAATTGTTAATCGCTATGTAATCCAATGTAACTACTGTCTGTTTATTTTACTGTGGAGCTTTTCTCCCTGGGCCTCCGCTGAAAATTGACCTACGTCCAGTCGGACACTCCCGGTCAACAAATTTGAATAAATAAATAAATAAATAAAATAAATAGTTTACCATTTGACATTCAGAAGTATTTTCCTTACCGAGATGAACTCATGATGGAAGATAGAACCCTCATGAAAGGTCTTAAAGTGGTTATCCATTCAGCATTACAACAGAAATATATCCAGATTTTACATTGTGGTCACCCGGGTACAGATTCTACCAAAAGAAGGGCAAGAAGCATAGTATTTTGGCCTTCTATATCAAATGATATAGAAAAGGAAATTCTAGCATGTTCTATTTGCAGTAGTATAAATCACACCTACAAAAAGAACCACTTCAGCTAAACCAGATTCCTGAATCACCATGGTCGATGGTTGCTACTGATATTTTCGAATGGAATGATCAACATTACTTAATATTAGTAGACTCTTACTCAAATTGGTTTAAAATTGACTATCTTCCTAACGTAACGTCTAGCACTGTCATTACAAAATTGAAGAGATATTTTTCTGTCCATGGTAGACTGCACAAATTTGTATCTGACAATGGTACACAATTTACAAGTCAGCAGTTCAAGAAATTTGCTGAGTCTTGGGACTTTGTCCATGTTACTAGTAGTCTTGAATATCCACAGTTCAATGGATTAGCTGAGCATGCAGTTCAAAGTGCAAAATGTTTGTTAAAGAAATCCAAGAGAGATGCTACCAATGTTTTTCCTAACCTACTCAATCTCAGAAACATTGCCCGAGATAACTTGCTTGGTTTTCCTGCTCAAAGATTAATATCTAGACAGACAAGAACAACCTTGCTGATCAGTAAACAATTATTGATTCCAAATGCTAAGAACAACAGAGTGGTCAAGACTCAACTTTTGAAAAAATGCCAGTTACTACAATAAATCTAACAGACCTCTTAGACCAAGGAGAGATCGTAAGGATGCAAACAAGGATATGACCGAGTGGGGATTAGCAAAGATATTTATAAAGAACCGAGAAAATATATTGTACAATCAGAAGAAATGTATTTCAGAAGGAACCAACGACATATACTTCCAGTCTCTGAACCACTGACACAGCAGATTGCCTGTGCCAAAGACTCTATTTCTCAGAGCGATCGTACACATATTCAGATTTCAGAAGACAGTGTACTTACCTTGAATAATTCTGATGCATTCCCTGAAGTTCCTGTTCAGAAGAATTCCCCAGAGACTCTCCCTGTTGCTTAGCCCAGTAAAAGTTTTTATGTAACCAAATCGGTTAGAATTCTCAGACCCAATCCAAAATGCACAGCGACTTGGACTTGAGTTCTGATTTCTTATTAATATTGAAATGTTATCTAGCATATAGATTATATTCTTCATCTGTTGCATGTCGAACAAATCAAAGAGGGAGGAAGTACGTCATTGAGTGTATTGCACCTGTTCAGTCACTGTAGCTAGATGGCACATGCATATAAGTACTGAGCATGTGCAAGAACAGTGACATTTTGTATAGTCAGCCAGAGTGAATGCAGTCATGAATGGAGATGCACATGTGAGTGTGTTTGAATTAATGGGTGACTCCTTTAGCTTAAATACAAGTTCTAAGTACAGTTCCTGACGTGTTTATGTACAATAAATATCTTGAACCCATAGACTGCATCATCTCTTTTGTATGCATGAAACAAGTGACACTGTACAAATAAGAATTTCAAAGAATTTTAAAAAATAGACACATTTTGGCCAAAACTGTGACTGCTGTTAGATAAATGCATCTAAAATAATCTCTGAACTATGAGATATCTACATAGGATGGGCTACATTATGGAATATGAAGTCATATATAAATGAAACATTACAACAGTCAATTTAAATGAAACAATAACCTAATAATTGAAATAGTTAATTTAGATGACTTTTATTTTATTTTATTTTTTTATCTTTTTATTACAGTTGAGATATTCCATATGTGTAACATCCAGAAACTAATGACTGTTATTATTCAAAATACTGTTACTTTAATTTATTGGTCATTGCATTTAAATAATTTATTATCTCAAATGATAATGTTAATAAAATGTTAAAAAACAAGAATGCAAGTAGCCCAGCTCACCTAAGGGAATTAATGATCTGCATTGTAATTGGAAAGTATGCAGCATAAGTGAAGCAGAGTGCATGAATGTTTAAATATTAACCAGTTTCCCTGATGAGCACATATGTATAAACAAGGCTGACACATCCCTGTTGTCTCCATACTGAGGCAAGGAACCACAACTTTGCATAATAATATACTCCCCACAATGCATCTGTTTAATTTCACTAGTGAATGTCGAAACATTCCTATTTCAGTTCCTTTTGCTTATTTTTACTGTTGAAGGATCATTACATTACATTAGGAATCTACAGCAAATAAGTACCCCTGAGCATTGAACCCCTACATGTTCTGCTGCAGTTATTCTTAAATCAAGACATGGTCAGTTGCTCTAAGTAATGTTGTTTTGAGGTATCATGGATTATGATGGATTTAATCAGTGTCATTTTATACTAAATTAGTACATTTCAAACTTTTAAACTAATTGCCCAGCTGAGGTATGCATTTAAATAAGCCCTTTGAAATGGAAAAAATGAACTCAGTGGTGAGAGCACAATCTAACAAGACTTAATTCAATTAAAGGAGGAAACGTAGTTAATTAACAAACTGCAAATTCTGCAGTTTGTAGAAGCTAGCATTCCTAGAATTCATATTTACCAAAGTGAAAGCTAAACTAATGACATAATTTATTTCATGGGAAATAATTAGTAAATCATTGCAGAAGTCAATGCATTAAAGTGCTTTACCACATTAGGGTAAGTGATGAAGCTTTTTTGTTAGCAGAAGCTAATGTAGTAAAGGTTTTGTATCTATATCACATTAAGATAAATATAGCATGATTTTTTTATTTCTAGTACCAAGAAGGATAAACACAGCTTTTAACCAAGTCAGTGGATTAGCATTTTGTCTATCATGAATCTCTCTGATTAGTGTAGTCATAGAAAAAGCAGAAAGCAACTGATCAGCATTTCATATCTTGGGGCCAGGATCCACCAGATCATGCACTCACTCAAATCAAGTGTATGTATGAATATGTCATAGTCCATGTGGGTGTAAATGACCTCAGACATACATCCCTCCTGGACTATGCAAAGAGAGACATGATGGAGCTTTCAGAGTAGGAGTCCCAGGCCAGTATGAGCCTTGATTTAAGCAGCATTCTACCATCTCCAGGAATGATACCACAGTACCAACAGAAGATAATTAGACTTTAATAATTGGCTTAGTTTTTGGTGTCACTTCAACAGGATACAATATTTGTCTGCCTGGGAGGATATGGTAGATAGACTACACTGCTTTGCCAGGGATGGTCTGTGCCTGATTCCCCCCTAGGCTTTTGAATATTGGATAAAACCTTGCAAACCTCTATACTGCCATTTTTTAGGCAGTAGCAACCTGATATACCTACCAACATAGCTAAACCATCTCAGAATAATCTGAAGGTATTATTGCTTAATACCAGGTGCAAAAACAGGAAACTCCACTCCTTGCAAACTCCCCTGGATAATATAGATGTCTGTGCAGCTACCAAGACTTGCTTTAAAGCCACAGAGATCACCCTGGCACTGCAAAACAATGATGTTTTCCATATATTTAGACCAACTACAAATAAAGTCTAATGCTGGGGGAGATTCAATTTTACATCAAACTCCTCATGGTTGGTCAAACAGTATGACATACTTGAGCTTTTCTACATCCAACTTACTGTAAGGAAGTCCCATACCATATCATTTCGAGCTGTAGTTCCCACTCCCTATTCAACCCAATGCATTATTTGTGGGAAACTTGAACTACCACAACATTAACTAGGAATCATAGCTGATCTTAACCATGCAGGCTCAGAGATTCTTGGACTTTGTTAAATAAACACCTTGGAACAGTTAGTCTGCACACCCAACAGGCACAAATTATCCTTGACCGGGTCTTCACAAACATGGGGGAAACAATGCACTCCTCCTAGTGTACAGTCCTCATTGTTCAGGTCCAACCACAAAGCTGTCTCCTTTGAAATAAATACTAAGCATTGGACTTCAGCTAACCCTGGAACATTTTAAAAAAATTACAAGGTTAACTACCTGCTACTAAGTGACAGTCCAGAAAAAGCCCAAGTCCACCTTGCCTCAAGAACATGGCTACCTATGCAGACCTGCTCACAGAAGAACTGTACAATCATGCAAATGGCTGCATAAAAGCAGATGTACATATCCAAAATAAGGACAGCCTCCAAATATTAGCCACTGGGGTGGAATATCAGTATAAATAGGTTGTATAACAAAAGAAAGAAAATCATATCCAAAACAGGTAGTGCATTGCCCAGCAAAGTAAAAACTCCCTCATCATCAATCTCAACAAGCAACTCAGTAGACAAGTCCAACAAAGCCATATCTGAGATAAAATAGCCTCCCAAGTTAACAGCAACCATAAGGCTTTCTTCATTTATGTCTGGAACCTTTAAGGCAACACCCAGCAATATGCATAAACAGTGATTAATGGAACCACCTATACAGAACAAGAGGATATAGCAAATCTGCTACTGATGCATTTAAATGCAATTTTACACCTCGTCACCATCAGTCACCCCTAGAAAATATCCCCCCAGGATTTGCTCACAAACTATTACTAGGGAGCAGGTCCTTACTGCACTGTCTAAGACCAAATGACTACTTTGCTGGGCCCTGATAATATGACAGGATGTCTTTTGCTCTTTTTAAATTTCTCTAAGACTTTTGGGTTTCTAATAGCATGACGGGAATGAACTCAATTCCTAAGTCAAAGTATGATTAAAATTCATGAAATTGGTATTGTTTCAATCTTTGATGTAAGCCAGAAGTGCTCTTCACAGCACCCACAATATGCCCAGTAATGACTACTTCTGCAATTCGTACTGAGTTACATGTATTGGTAACATATTTTAGTACAATTGTAAATTCTTTTTATAAGACCCATTGCTCCTACTGCTACTGGGATAGTCTGGGTATCTTTCTTCCACATTACTCTCATTTCTGCCTGTAAATCTTGATATTTTATGACTTTGCATCTCTCTGTATGCAAATCACTGAAGTCACTAGGTGTAGCGATTTCAATGATTAATGCTACTTTTGTCTTCTTTTCATGGACCACTATATCTGGTTTTCTCACATCTTTCTTTCATACTGTTGGTAATGGGTGATCCCATGTGATATAGACTTCATCATTTTCTGTGATGCTTAGTGGGTCATGCTTCCAGTGTTTTTCAGCTACTTCATTATTATAACATTTCCACAATCCCCAGTGCAATAGTCTTGCAACATTACTATGCCTTTCATTATACAGTTAGGATGTCTCCAGAATAGCAAGAAATTACCTTTTAGGCCCACTAGAATCTCTATTTAACCATAGCTTACAAATAGACTTTGTACAAAATGAATGGAGGATTGCAACAATTATCCCTCTTCAGAACGGGAGGCTTGAGATGAACTCAGGTGACTACAGACCCATATGTCTGTCTAATCTCATATGCAAAGCCATGGAAAGATTTATCCTGGATTTATAAACAATGAACCAGTTCAGTTTGTCCAAGGCACGGCATAACCTGCCTTTGACCTGTCCAAGGCAGGGCATGCTTACTTAACCTGGTGGACTTCTTTGAGAAGATCAATAAAGCTATGGACAACAGCAAAACAGTACACACTGCCTACCTAACTTGGCCAAGTGGTTTGACACAATACCTCATTCAGGGATTGGAGATAAACTTACAAAATTAAACATAAACCCATACACCACTTGATGGATAGCCAGATGATTCACTGATTGGATGCAAGAAGTTTGGATAGAGAAATCCACCTACACAATGACCCTACTCAATAGTGAAGTTCCCCAGGGTTTTTTTTGGCATCTACTTTTCTGAAGTCAAGGCAAACATCAAGGACTTCTCTCTGACAAAGTATGCAGATGACTACAAACTAGGTGTAGTCATTAAATTCCCTAAAGACATACATACCTTTCAAAAGGGCCTCACACAGGCAAATAACCAGTGCCAGAACTATTGAGTAAAACTCAGTGCTAAACAAGTGCATAATAGTACCCTTTGGAAAGACATCCAACTTTGAAAAGTATCACTTGGATAATACACCCCTAAAAGTACAATCAGTGACCAGTGATCTCTGAGTAACTGTTGACAATAACCTGACCTTTTACCACCATGTGTCTACTGTTGTGAGAAAATCATTCTACATTGCACAGTTTTAAGTATAAAACATAATATCCAGGTCCAAAGGGGTCATTGTTCCACTGTTCATGGCTCTCATCAGAGGAGTCATCACGTACAACACACCCTTCAGTATGTACCTGACCAGGCACTTGCAACAGCTTGAGAGACCATAGAGATTCCTCACTAAAAGAATACAAGGAGTAAACAACAGGTGCAGTGCTGACCATCTCAAAGCCATATTCATGTACTCGTTCTCCTACAGACTGCTGCACAAAGATCTATGCCTAGCCTAAAAGGCATCCTCTTATACCACACTGATGGATATGTTGCACATCTACAAAAAGAAATAACATCAGAAATAGCTGTTCTAAGGACCTAAACCTCATCTGTGACATAAACTGGATATGTCAAAGGGTTTATATTAGAACATCGAAATTTCAAACCTTCGAATGTTCTAATATCGACCCCTATTCAGCGAAAGCTGAAAATATCGAAGCAACAGAAAACCAATTTTTTTTTCCTAGGGAAAGAATTCGGTTGTCCATTTCTGTTGCTTCAGTATTTTCAGTGCTGTGATGGAATGTTATGGGTTGGGTTTAGGTAAGTGTGTGATTGAGTGTGGGTTAGGTTAGTTAGGGTTAGGGTGCGAGTTAGGTATGTGTGCGATTGTATGGACATGAGGGTTAGGGTTGGGTAGGTGAGTTAAGGTTAGGGTGCGGGTTAGGTATGTGTGCGACTCTGTGGACGTGAGAGTTAGGGAGGGTTAGGTGAGTTAGGGTTAGGGCACGGGTCAGGTAAGTGTGCGATTGTGTGGACGTGAAGGTTAGGGTGGGGTAAGGTGAGTTAGGGTTAGGGCGTGGGTGAGGTGAGTGTGTGATAGTGATGGACCTTAGGGTTAGGGTTTGGGTTAAGGTAAGTGGATAGTTAGTGGTGTGTGTATAGTTTAGTGTATGGTTAGGTGTAAGATTTTAGGTGTATGTGTGTGGATTGCTGTTTGTTTGGTGTGCTTGTGTTGTGTGTATGTGTTTTGGAACAGCAAATTTTTTCCTAGGGAAAAAATTTGCTGTTCTGTATGTTCGATGTTTTCAGCATTCTCTGAATAGGGGTCGATATTAGAACATTTGAAGTTTTGAAATAGACCCATGTTAAAGTGGTAGGTTCATGCCTCACAGATTACCCCTTTTCTGGAACAGGCTTCACATCCATGGGAGGCAAAGCTCATTCTTAACCATATTCCAATGTAACTTGGTCTAATGGATGGGAAATCATAAATTTAGACCTGGTTTGGCACTTAAGTCCTTAATGAACATGGGCAGCCTGTGAACATTTGATGTATACAAGCCTATATCATAAATATAAAATTCCTTGGGGTATTGACAGATGTCAGTAATATTTTGTTAAATTACTGCAGTAACTATGCACGAACCTTTGAACGTATGAACTTTCATATTCCGCAGGGCGGCTGAGTTATCATAATGGTGCTCCAATTCCTAGAAGTAGCTGAGGATTTAACTGTCTAAGTTAGCCTAATAGGACTTGTAGTGAAGCAATATGTAACTGCAAACACTCAACCTTATTGCTTATTTTTTAATTAGTTTTGCATAATCCAGTTATCTCTTCTCATTCACTTCATTATCTAATTCTGTCATAAGCTAACAGGACTGTCTTAAAATTCTAGAGCCTAATTGCCCATCTAACATTCTAGTATTCCTGTCTGCTATTTGTTACATGATTAGAGATAGGTTTTGTAAATTGAACATATTAAGAATTATGTGCCCTGAAATACACATGTTCTCCAGTAATGCTGTTCAGGAACAAGATAAGGTAAATAACACTGGGGAGTGTCTCAGTGATCGACATTATTATAGTTCTCATATAAGTGAGCCGCAACATTTTGCAAACATTTGTTACTTGTTTTAGATAAAGCTCAATATTCCTGTAACAGGATCTATTAAATGTCAGCAACTGTATTATCAAAATGCATCCTTTGAATGTGAGATTAGAGAAAAATTATAACTGTTTCTGAATGTTCAGTCCTGGTTTATGAAAGACATTACCTATATAGCCGTCAATTAAATACGTTAGTATCTCACCTGCACCCCTTTAGAGCTTTTGCTGTTTATTTCTATAGATGATTATACAACCAAATATGAAAACAGAAACTACAATAAAGTGCCTGCCATGTGACCAGTTTGATGGCCTTACTCTTACCATCATTATGCCAGAAAATTACTGGCCTTACTTGTAAAAAGAGTTTATATGAACTTCTACTAGGCATAAGTGAGTGTACTTCACATGGCTTCATACCTCTCAACCTGTGTAATTCTACGTTTTTTTAAATCATTTTTTAATATTTACAAAAAGTTTGAAAATCTTATGCTTGAATTTATATACAAAAGTTTTTTCCTTAATTGTTTGATTTTTATTGTGAAAAATTGTTTATAGTATTAAGAGGGGTCATATAGCTTTAAGAGACCTGTATTTAAATATCAACTCTTATGTATGCAATTCAGTTCTGATGAAGTTCTAATGTGAGGTAGGATGAAAGCACTTAATGTTTGTGGAATAAACTTTGTTGCTGTTTACTCCTTCTTGCTAATATAATTTGACTTCTTGATTTTTTGACTAGAAACATTTATGGCACTTCAGTTATCTAGCAAGTGTTTTTTATGGGTTGCTTGGTGGTGGAATGCATTGGATTGCGCTTTTTAACTGTAGTTCATGCTTTCTTTTTAGTTATTTGAATGCAGCTTTTTTGGTGGTATCATAAATTACTTAGGCAACAAGCATAGATACTCCCTCTCTTCTTGGATGTATTGGGTGTTTAGCAGTTTAGCCCAGCCATCTGTCAAGTTACTTCTGTCAATCTACTTAGACAGAGCCCTAATCACTTGTCTAATCAGTATTTTCTCTAATACCTGCATTTGTCTTGCCCTAATTACCCATTCTACCCCCACTGCATTGTCATATTTATTCACCAATTATTTCTGCGCCCACTTACTTCTACCAATGTCTTGTACAAGAAATCTACTTCTTTCTATTAGATTGAACATATTTTTAATATCTGCCTGTGGCAAAAACTACCCCCCCCCCAAGCTGATGATAGTATTTCAGTCACATTTTCTTTGTCATCCAGTACTTGTGGTCTGTCCTTAGGTAACAGTTACCTAAACAACATTGTACAGTGTTTATTTCTAGACATTTCTTAACATGGTCAATCATATTTATCATTAAAACAATTTCCAGGCATCCTTTTTTTCAGGACCATACAACCAGTAAAACATATGACATGCCCTTCTATTTTTACTTTCAAAACCCTTCTACACAAACATAATGCATTTTAATTGTGTTGCCAGTTATATTCTACACCAGATGTGTTTTACCTTTTGTTTTGCTTTGGCTGTGACATATTTTGCTGTAAAACTCATGGATATTTTACTGTCCATAGAATATCACAAATCCATTTCCTTAAGGTTAATCTAAAATTCTAAAGTAGGAGTCAGGAATCATTGCCATCCTTTAAGATCTGAAGTAAAATTTACCATCTGAAGGGCATGGACCTTTGAAGCAGCTTAAGGTACAACATCTTCCATTTTATAGATAGTTTAAATAATTTCACTCTATCTCTCTCTTTAGTATTGATAAATAACTTCCACTGCAACATAGAGAGTATCTGATAGGCACATATCTATATACTTCAATTTATTTAGACCCTTCAAAAACTGATATACAGCTATTAAACTGTTATTTGGTTTAAATATCCTACTAAAACCTCTGTTTTCATGTGTTGAGCTTATGCCTTGAAAACTCACTAAATTTACTTAAAATAGCAATCAACTTTCCTAAGTCATTTTGGAACTCTTTTAAGGTAAACAAGATATCATCAGGAAATAGATTTCCAACTTATACATTCCCATAAATATTCCTAGGATAAACAAGATACCTAAAGCCCATTTCCTGCCAGGAACCTTTCCCATTACTCTCTCTTCAATGGTAAAAGGAAGGAGTAAGGTAGTGGCACAGTTTGCATATCTTAGGGCAGCCTACCTCACACTCTAGAAGCTCCCCCCAGAGGCTCCTCTGAGCCCATGATTGCTACCTCCTGATGGGCAGCATACTTTTGTGTGCTACTTTGCCCTTGGCTATGTAGTAAGAATGCAGTATGGTAGAGTTCCCTCACTCACTAGGTGATAACTCTATGGTGAGCCAGAGCTACCTCCCAGCACCCCAGGATGGCTGAACTGGCAGAGGTCACTCATTTTCATCTGTGCCTGGCCAGTTTCGACAGGAACCCAAGTCATTAGTCGAACACAGGCTGTCTGTAGTGTTGTCAGTGTTTTATCTCTTTCTACCATGAAGCTGCACATATTCTAGCTACAACACATTAGTAGATTTCTGCCTGATGCAGTTTCTCATAGAAGCTCTAATATGCTGTGAAGATCTCACACAAATGACTGACCATTTCTCCTCTCTGCTCATCTTTGATTACAAATACCCATCTCTCTACCTTCTATCCACTTAAATTGAGCATTGAGTATTTCAATGCTGTAGTCCTGCTGCCCTTCAAAGGCAGACCCTTCTCTTTATGTAATCGTTCATTTCCTGCATTAATATATACATCTAGGGTACTCTTCTCCTTCAGCCCGCTCCCCAAACTATCTACTCTGATATTTCTTAACATTTTCTAACACTCTAAGATATCTCCTCTTTTCCACCCTTCTCAGGCACAGCTTTTTGACCTGTGTCAATACCCAGTATGATTCCTTTTAAAGTGATTTTGATCCTCCATCCCAACCATACCTATAATATCCCATCCTTCCTATAGAGTTGCAATACTTCACCTTTTCACTTGCTACCATTATGCCTCATGGGTCAGGAGTCTGTAATGCCTTTCTAGGCAACTATTTCCAGACATTCTTTGGTCTAATATCACTGGAGTGTCCTCAGACAATAATGGTGGCATTAACCACTGATTCCTCACTCTTTATTCTTGTCCAGCTTGCACCAGATCAAACACATTGGAAAATAATACGAAAACTCATTCATTATGTTCCTGTCCTGCAATATCACGTACATTACCCAAGATCCCAAGTACAGTTCAGTAGGTGCCAAAGTATTTTTATGCTGTGAGCAATTTTACACAAATGAGTCCACATTCCACATCTACAGTATGTCCCCTTGTTCTGGTTATGCATAAGTATCATTAACTCTTCACTGAATGCCATCATTTGTATTATAACTGACCTCACCTGTACATTTTTAACTTGCACTGGGAAGTACAATGTAATAATAGAATATTCTTCTTATCACCACCCCTTTACCACTGCAAATCTCCCATTTGCATCTTCCAGCACTTTTTCAGTTTATAATGTGAACTGTATAGATAACAGAACTACCACTCTTCTGCATCGAGCACCGGGTATAACTGGCTGATATGGCAGCCATATCACCCTTTCCTGAAGTTTAGCACACTCCTCTTTACAAAGCTGAATTTCCTGCAGTGCAATTATTCTCAGTCAATATTTTTCAAGACAGCAAGCTAGCAAATATTCTAGTTGTTTTACATTCCATGTAATCCCTATCTAACTAACATCATAAATCTAACTACCATAATCACATCTGACTTTCAGTAATTACTTCCCTATACATACTAACCCCAACACAAGCTGCTATCTTTGAGAAGTGTGCCAGATATCTGACCCTTCTCATTCATATTTCTCTGTATCACATAACCTTCCCTGTTCCTTTATACCATCACTCTCCATTAGCGTAATTTTTAAACACAATATTAACTTATTAACTATTTAGAAATAATAAAAGATCAGAGGCATTCCTTCTAAGTGTAGTAGAATATCCTACTATTGGGCACGTAAGAGGAAATACTTAAGCAAACTGATAACTTAATGGGATCGTCTGGTTAACTTCTGCCTTCTAAGCCCCACCCCCACCCCATCCCACAACCAAATGCTGTTGTCATATTTCTGTTTTTTTGGTTGCCCTAGTTCTTCATACCACTGTTACGCAACAATAGGTGCCCCAAAACAGCTCTGCAGTAACAAGAAAAGAGACCTAATATTTTTCTCAGCATATAATTTACATAAATTAATCATCATGTGTATGTTTTGATGGATTGTTCTTACAGCATGGTACCCTGCAAACACCTCTGAACATGCTTATATCACCAGTTTCCTTGAGAAGACAAAACATAGATATAGCACACATCCCACAGGCCACTGAATTCATTTGTGCTGTCAGAATATTGTGTCATGATTAGATGAATCTTAATAGGCAAAATGAAAAAGGAGCTAACCAGACCGTCCCACACAGTACAGCTAACTGGACAATCCCCCAAAATTCAACTACAGTGTACAGATAACCAGATCATCCCTACTCTACAGCTAACGAGACAATCATACACACACACACACACATACACACACACACACACACACACACACACACACACACACACACACACGCACACGCACACACACACACACACACACGCACACACACACACACACACACACACACACACACACACACACACACACACACACACACACACACACACACAATACATATATTTATTTATTTACATATTGGTTAGATGAGTTACGGTACTCCCTGTTCCAAATGAGTCATTCATTCTCAGGGTAGTAAGTCATCACTCTAAATAATCTATATAACTAAATAGTACAACTCTGCACTACTGTAGTTGCTGTCAAAGGTGCCTTTTCTCTTTTTTGCATCTGATCTTGTCCTCATTTACCTCCCTCCCTCTTTCTCTCTCTGGTACAGAGATGGATTCTCATTATTGGTCCTACACTTGATTAAACGTCATTTTCTGCAAACAACTCATTGTTTCTTGTTGCTCCAAAAATACCTTAATGCCCATAGGTGAAAAAATCCTGAAGTATGCCCAGTATGCCAATTTAAACTGAACCCACCTCAACCTGCACTTTTCTATAACAGTCAAAAAGTGAGGCCTCTGTCTATTTGTTACTGACAAGTCAATATCAACCAGCACTTTATCCCCACAGAGAGTCCTTTCCTAAATATTCCTATAGAAAATTGCTTTCAAAGCTCAGCACTATATACCGCTGTCTCCTCTGAGGGTCCACAGTACAAAAACATTAACATCTGGTGCTCCTTCTCTAGTTTATTTCTGATACCTGAAACCCTGTCCATGTAGGCTGCTTAGCACATTATTCACAACCAGTCCATGTAGGCTGCTTAGCACATTATTCAAAACCAGTCCATGTAGAGTGCTTAGCACATTATTCACAACCAGCCAATGTAGACTGCTGAGCACACTATTCACAACCAGTCCATGCAGAGTGCTTAGCACATTATTCACAACCAGTCCATGTAGAGTGTTTAGCACATTATTCACAACCAGCCCATGTAGGCTGCTTAGCACATTATTCACAAACAGTCCATGTAGACTGCTGAGAACACTATTCACAACCAGTCCATATAGACTGTTTAGCACATTATTCACAACCAGCCCATGTAGAGTGCTTAGCACATTATTCACAACCAGCCCATGTAGGCTGCTTAGCACATTATTCACAAACAGTCCATGTAGACTGCTGAGCACACTATTCACAACCAGTCCATATAGACTGTTTAGCACATTATTCACAACCAGCCCATGTAGAGTGCTTAGCACATTATTCACAACCAGCCCATGTAGGCTGCTTAGCACATTATTCACAAACAGTCTATGCAGAGTGCTTAACACATTATTTGTAACCAGTCCATGTAGAGTGCAACACATTATTCATAACCATTCCATGTAGACTGCTTATCACATTACTCACAACCAGTCCATGTAGACTGCTTAGCACATTACTCACAACCAGTCCATGTAGAGTGCTTAGCACATTATTCACAACCAGCCTATGTAGAGTGCTTAGCACATTATTCACAACCAGTCCATATAGACTGTTTAGCAGATTATTCACAACCAGCCCATGTAGAGTGCTTAGCACATTATTCACAACCAGTCCATGTAGACTGCTTATCACATTATTCACAATCAGCCCATGTAGAGTGCTTAGCACATTATTCACAACCAGCCCATGTAGGCTGCTGAGCACACCATTTACAAGCAGTCCATATAGACTGTTTAGCACATTATTCATAACCAGTCCATTTAGAGTGCTTAACACATTATTTACAACCAGTCCATGTAGAGTGTTTAGCACATTATTCACAACCAGCCCATGTAGAGTGCTTAGCACACTATTCACAACCAGCCCATGTAGGCTGCTTAGCACATTATTCACAAACAGTCCATGTAGACAGCTGAGCACACTATTTACAAGCAGTCCATATAGTCTGTTTAGCACATTATTTACAACCAGTCCATATAGACTGTTTAGCACATTATTCACAACCAGCCCATGTAGAGTGCTTAGCACATTATTCACAACCAGCCCATGTACTCTGCTTAGCACATTATTTACAACCAGTCCATGTAGAGTACGTAACATTGTTTTCAACCAGTCCCTGTAGAGTGCTTAACGCATTATTCTTAACCAGTCCGGAAAGAATGCTTAACATGTTATTCACAACCAGTCTATTTAGACTGCTTAGTACATCATTCAGAACTTGGGTCCTCTGCAGTCTCTAGGGGGTCTGAAACTCCAGAGGCTTTTCTCTTGACCTGATCTTCCTCATCAATCAGCTTATCCGAAGTCTCATTTTTGCTTCTAGTGCTGCTCTGTCTCAGATGGTTTCATCTTTTGCTCCACAGATATGATAGTATCTAAATGCCCCATGAGGGTTTCTTCTATTTTTGCAGTCTTCGATCACATATTGGCAACATAACCATCCACCTTGTTATTAGTTTTTTTTTTAACTCCAAAGATGGCTGCCCAGAAAGTAGCTTTCCATAGCCTTTTATCACAGGACTGCTCATCCCAGTGCCCACGGATGAGGTAACCATATGGTTTGCCTAATAGATTGCTAAACCTTCAGATTCTACTTTGTTCTTCTTATAGCACCAAAACATACTTTTAGGGTATGTACCCAAAGGTATTATCTGTTTTAAAGAGACATAACAACATGTTGTGATTATTAATATTTGGGCTGTGATTATTAATGTTTTGTAAAATGCATTAGATTTAGGGAAGAGCAACTCAGAAAAATTGCCTGCATTCAGAGTGTCACAGGAGAATTCAACTTTATGTCTCTCTGAGGAATTCATTTTTTTGTTTGTTTTATTTTGTTTTGTTTTCCTCAAACCTACAAAGACTGCTCATATAACAACTTTCTCCTTCCTATGCACTTTAATCTCAACTGGTTACAGTTTAGTAGGATTGCACTGAATAGAATTACTCCCTTCATTGAACTCACAAATCACAGCAAAGTCTACTTGGCTAAATCTCCATGTTAAGATTAACCCCTTAGAAAAATAGCTAATAAACCATATAGGTGTTCCAAATTCTACATTCTTCCCAAATCCTTGAGGGGCCATCACCCAGATAACCCACACTGATTTTATATAAAAACTAAAGTGAATCCAATGTATACAATGGGAAGACAAGTCTTCCCTTCTTGTGGAAACCCTTCAGCTTCCAATACTTGGTATAATTAATTGGGAATGTATTCCTAGAGAGAAAGATGTTGCAGCTGTCTTTAACAATTCCTCACTATTCTGTTTGCAAGGCAGGTAAAGAAATTTCCACTGAAAGTGAGAAAGGTGTGAGGATACAAATGTACCTGGCTCTTCAGCTCTCTAAATTCCTAAGTGGATGACAGGGATAGGGCATGGAAAATATGGAAACTAGCTAAAACTCTAACCCACTGTCAGTGACTGCTTGCTGTGAAAAAGGTTAGCACTGCTACCAAAGCTGTGATATTGAGTTACCTTAGTAACAAACAGGTTCATCTCTTACATCAGCTTAAATTATTCTGGAAGGTTATTAAGGAGCTAACAGCTGATTCACAGAGATCTGGGGCTTCAGCATCTGCTATTACACAGTACCAAGTCTGATGCTCATAGCACAACTTCAAATTTAAGCAGTTTAAGCACTATATTCACAAGCAAGTTCTTGGTTGTGTTAAGCATGTTAAAAAGCTTAATGAATTGGTTTATTGTCCTAATTGCTTTATTGGTGAAGTGTTTTTTGTATAAAATGGAAGGGAGTTGTGTTTGTAACCATTCTGATGAAGTCTTGAATGAAAGCGTACCAAGAACTGTGTTCAGCATTATTTTTTTACTGGTTGTGTTATTAAAGAAGTTTGTGGGTGAGCAGCAGCTATCTGAGTGCTTTTTTTTTAATTGTGACTGTTTGGCACTTGGTCCGTGGTTGTTGCTCTTACAATATATGCAGCCTGTGATCATGTGTACACACCTACATTGATATATAGGTTATGAAAAACACTGAAGCAATCTGCATATGTAACCCAAAAATCTTTATTTTTAGGAGAACTGCTCCACACACTACCAGTCCAGACCTCTTCCTTTTTATACAGTGGAAGCTTTGTGATTGCAGCAAAAATACACTCTCATCAAATGATACAGGACCCCAAATGTGGCATTTTTTTGAATAACCACAGAATGCTTTCGCTGACTTCAGGATTTAAACATCAAAGACAATTTGATATAAATGTGGCATTTCTTTAACTCAGATATTGACTGGATAAACTACTGCACAATAAAATATGCCAGAAAGTAAACTGACTGCTAATTGGAATAATCATGAGAAAATAGTAAAAAGACTTGCAATGGGCAGATAATTCTTAAAAAATAAACATGCTTGAGTTCTTTTTTGTCCCCTCCTAAAGTCAGCCTTACTTTAATTAAATCAGATCACAACACTAGTCACTGAATAATACAATAATATGTTAGGTAGCCTCTGTACAATCTACTTAGTATAGATAGTAAAATCATAGTTTGCTAGGAACAAAAAAGCTTAGAGTTAAAAAATATGAACTACTATGAAAGAGTGAATGAAGCTCATTATACATGGTATATTATATGCTTCGTTGTGGTGACCTCCCTATTTAAAATCTGTGCCTATAATGCACCATTTTGCAATACACATGGGACAGATAACAGAATGTCTAACAATCTTATGGAACAATCTTCCTGTACCAGTCAAATCAGGTTTATCAATTATGGTATTTGAAATAACTTAATACATTCATGGGAAACAAAACATTTATACAGGATAAAGGAATCAAGCTTTTTTTCTTTTTCAGTCCGCAGGTCACATGCTTAATATAACAATCTCTGAATCTATGGATTATGACAGACAATGGGTTGAAATAGGTGGGGGGTTCTCTGAAAGTGATGGGTTCTCAGTTTCAGCTGTTATATCCAGCTTAATATGGAGCAGTTCTTCCAAAATAAAGATTTTTGGGTTACATATTCAGTTTGCTTCAGTGCTTTTCATAGTCTCATAACCTATATATCAATGTAAGTGTGTACACACGATCACAGGCTGCATACATTGTATAAGTTTACTTTTACTTTGCATTATTTACGTCTTGCAATCTTGTATGGTGTTGTATATCACACACTAGCTGTAATAACAGACCATTTAGGTATACTTCATCAACTAAACTGAATCTTTTTAGTGGCAGTAAGGTACAATTACTGCAAGAGGAAAACTTTAACAGAGAGCTTAAATTGTTCAAACTTGTTTACAATATGAAGGTCGGTGACAGATACATGAAATTATATCAAAACAAAAAGCACAAGCAGCAGCAACAACAATAAAAACCTTCAGTTCCATAACAAATGGAAACCTGTTTCTGCATTAAATATGCAGCTAGAATCATGTTGTGGTAAAGCACATATATTATGCTCCACAGTTACATCTCAGCACTGTTAGAGCATGTACAAAAACATGCACATGCTCAGTATGTACAAAGGGTATCTCTGCCTCTCAGAATGAGTAGCTGTATCCACTGACTAAAAGGAGAGCCATTATATACTGGAATTATATAGCCTGTACTAGTCATGAGTAAATTTTGTTTCACCCATAGTTACCCAGTGATTATTAGTAGAATAAGACCTTTTTGGTATTTAACCTGAAGTTAGGATACTGTCTATGATAGCCATCACATTTTGTCCACTGAAGGTGAGACATACATCTTAACCTCAGCACAAGCATCATGGACAAAGGCAAAAATAATGCCCAGACAAAGTCCCCAAATTAAGCAAAGATTTTAAGTATTGCTGTTGTGAACTTAGAAAATTGCTAAAAACAGGGCTTCTGTTAACTTGCATTTTCACAATGATGCAAAATCTAAAATTAAATGTCTGTCAGTATTTAGTGAATGAAGTCCTCAATGATTTCCCTGAAAAGCACACATTTTGCAAAGAACAGACAAAAAAAAATACACAGAAAAATTTGGGCATTCTGTGAAATTCTGGACAGTTGAGAAGCATGCACTAAGGTGCATACTACTGGTGAGTCCCTTGTCTAATCTGGAAAAAGGAAAGGATAAGCCTAGTTAATAGTATGAACTTTATTCTGGCAATTTATTTGTAATTCAACTTAACTCTTACACACTAGAGAATTAGGTATGTAGTCACTGTAAATAAATGTTTGCTAACATGAACTCAATATTTACATGTATAACATTTTATTTGTGTAATAAAACTCCAACCATTCTCTGTCTCATCTCGCCTACTTAGAGGCGATCTCTGCTTGACTTACAAAGCCATGTCTGACCCAGCTCTGCTAGAAATGATACGTCTAAAGAAATCCCAATCCCTGCACACCGCATGCTCCAGAGACCTCAACTTCATTACCACAATCAACAGAACATGCTGAAGGGACAGGTTCATAACCCAGAGACTGCCCATGCTATGGAATAGACTTCCCATACATGTTAAACAGAACACCTCACTGGCCCTCTTCAAGAGAAATCTTGGTGAGTGGATGGGAAATAGAAAACTCAGTATGTGGGTCACTCCAGTGGCTCTACTTGACAGAGGCACTGGGAACTAAGGTTGGGTGGCATGATGCCAGGGTCATCCTATGGGCTAGGGTTGTAAAGGCTCCAGGGCCATTAGCCTAGTACACACCTATGAACCTATAAATCTATGAGTAGTATATTTCTGTCTAGCTACACAGGCTTTGATCAGGTACTGTTTGTATATGTCTCCCATAAGGCTGTACTAATAAGTAATGGAAACATCCACAATGTTCTGCTTTGTCCAGTGCTGGTGTAGTAGGTAGAAAAAGTTCCAGTCTTGAAACTTCATTATTTTTAATTGTGGCCTTTACTAGAATCAGGATGGCATTAGGACATGAACACATATTTTGATGGTGTGCTCCTCTTTATGTATGAACAGTGATGGTTACTGAAAATGCAATACTTCTTTACCAAGAAATTGTTTCAAGTAGCCCACTTCTACAACTATAAAATCTAAGACTCAGTAATGAATGCATTTGCAAATAACTTTCCTTTGCTTCATTTATCTATACTGTCATAGTTTTCTAATCAAGCTCATGAACATTGTAACTGTGAAATTCTTATCCCTTATAAGGATTTACCAGAGCCTACAATGACAAGGAATACTGTAACATTTACGTCAATGACCTAATTAAAGAAATGGATGAGGTTTGTCATGCAGGATATGGAAGTAACTGTGCATGGAGACAAAAGTCAAGATTTTCTACACCTAAAACAGAATTAGTAGCATGCTCTGAAATTAGTCTGGTAAACCATTTCCCAAGGATGCTGAACAAGGTGATGAAGAAAATCTTGAATGGGGTATGTTCTTACCCATTGATATGGTGATAACAGTGTGATTTCTGTTGCAGGAGTATAACAATGATTAAAATAATCATTATAGACTTTATACAATACAAGTTAAAGATTATCCTTTAATTCAAATGCCAGAACACTTCCACTATGATTAATACCCATATTTACATTTTATAACCTTTAGTAGTAGGAACCAGAGAAGTGATGACTTGGGTAATGTAACTCAGAGATCACGTATAACTAATCTCTTTCTCTATCACACCACACACACACACACACACACACACACACACACACACACACACACACACACACACACACACACTCTTACATGTGTGTGTTTATATATAAACGGGGTGGCCACAGTGGTACAAATGTAAGCATTGTCGCCTCACAGCAAGAGGTTCTCCAGTTCATTTCTCGACTGGAGTGCTTTCTGTCCGGAGTCTGTATGTCCTACCTGTGGTCATGTGGGTTTCTTCCAGGTACTCTGGTTTCCTCCCACATTCTAAAGACATGCAGTAGGTGGATTGGACACTAAACTGGCCGTAGGTGAGAGTGTGTGTGTGTGTAAGTGGTGCGAATGATCTACTGTGACAGGGCTAGCCACATGGTGGTATAAACCTTGGCTCAAGATGAATGTAACTGAAGAACTGACAAAATGGGAAAAAGGGGTTGAAGATGGATGGATATATATATGTATATATATATATATATATATATATATATATATATATATATATATATATATATATATACTAATATATATTATACACACACATACACACACATATATATATATATATATATATATATATATGATTATGCAAGCCCCTTCAACATGTGAGGGTCAAGCCCCCACACCCCCTACTTTAATATTCTCACTCTGATATCACACTACAGTGGGGAAAAGGGAATTTTCCCTTATCCACACTGTACCACAATCTCAACAAGAGTTTGCTTTGTTGTACATCAACACAACACGTTGATGTACAACACTACAAGTTGATGCACAACAAACATTACATGCAAACTGCATTTGTTTTTGTTTTCTTTAGCGAAAGTGCATTTTTGATAAAATGCACTTTTGCTAAAGTGGGTCCGCAAAAGTATGGTTCGATGAACCCTACATTTGATGTAACAACTAGGACCTACATATATGTATATATGTATATATATATAAGACCTTCTTGAATGAAAACATGGCCTGATGGAGTCCACTATTAAAATTGTGCTGGTGTTTTCTTTTCTGGTTTGATATAGATATCACTATGGACTATGCTGGTTCCTTTGTGCAATCTATCTGTGCTCAGGGTTGGCAGCTTTCTGAATGGACAGGTAGAAATTTAAGTGAAGACGAAAAAAAAAGGGCTTTCATGCAGAACTGCCTGCTGTTCTGCATTAAGGAAAAGTGGCTCTTCTTTGCAATTTTTGATTGGCTCTTATGCTGGTATACAAGCCAATCAAAGATTGCAAAGCAGAGCCTCTACTATTCAATGCGGAACAGTCCACTGTCTTGCATTAAACAGAAGTGACTCCGCTTTGTGATTTATGATTGGCCTGTGTGGAGATATATGAGCCAATCAAAAATCACAAAACGGAGCCTTTTCTGTTCAATGTGGAACAGTCTGTTGTTTCACCGAGATTTTAAGAGGTAGTGCAGGACTTGCAATTGGGCTATGATCTCAGGACAATCCTGCTCAAATACGGATATCTGGCAACCCTGTCTGTACTCAGAATGTTTCCACTTCACAACCATTACAACAATTTCCTAGCAATGTATCTTATCTGTCTAGAGGCAGAAGCCATCCAGTTTTTTTCCACTGCATTTTATTCATTTGTTGACTTACACTACATTAATTTGTAAACTATAAGCTGCTGCATGCTAAAAAAAATTTTTTTTTTCTTTTAACTGTTGCTAGATTTCAGTACCTGCATGTTAACAGTGCTCTGAATTGTCCTCTGTTTTACTCATTGCCTGATGGTGTTCATTTTCAAAACATTTAATTCTGGTGTGAGACACAGGGCTTTTTCTTAACTTTCGCTAAATGCATGCTAATATACCCCCCCCCCCACCGTCATACATACATACATACACACACTTGTTTGTTGTTCTTTACATTGATGATCTACAAGTGCGTATTTGTTTGCAATATGTCTGGTAGTTTTATTAGCTGTTAATAGATTTCTGTACCCTTGGGATAACAGTGCTCCCACATTGGTTTATGTTTTTTGTTTAATTCTTCAGTGGCAGAACACAGTGATATGACTTTATTGTGTATGTCTCAGGAAAAAATGGTTTACGGTTTCTCTTTTTCTGATGCAACCCTATTTGCAGTCTCCTAAAACATTTTTAAACCTTGTGGCTTTCACTCATCTTGCTTTAGACACTTCCCTTCTGGAAGTGATTTCCATCCTGTTCACTCTTGGCCTCATACCAAGTTGTTGCAGCTGCTTTTTCTCATGTAAATTCCCACCTCTGTATTTTAGTCTGTCTGATGTACTGTTTTAAAAATGTATATCTGAATAAATCATTTTGTTGTTTATAAGATATATTTAAAATATGTCTTTATTTTTGGTGCTCTATCACCCAATTCATTTTGGCTTTCTCCAGATTTTTTATGCTAAGAGGTTGAGAACTATGCTCCTCAACCTCCCACCTTTCTTCTTTGAAATCACCCATAAATACATCATCATAACAAGCCACTAATGCTGAATTCACTATTCGCTTTATCTCCTTCCACATTACTCTTCTACTGCTGATGCACTTCGTATCATCCTTTATGATTTCCAACGTATATACTGACTATATTACCCGTATGATTCTTATTAGTCTCATTACTCGGGTATTCTTTTCAGTCCCCCTCATTTATTTAGCCATTATTGAAATGTATACTCACCTGTATTCCTTTCAGCCTTTAACCCTTTCCAAGCTTCTCACACACATACTACATACCCTTACCCCATACCCACACACATACTTACTATCCATACCCCGTACTCACGCACATACTACATACCCATACCCTGCACCCACAAACACACTATCTAACCATACCCTGTACCTACACACATACTACCTAGCCATACCCACACACATACTGCCTACCCATATCCCATACACTTACATACACACACATACTAGCTAATCATACCCCATACTCACACACAGACTTCCTAACCATACCTCATACTGACACACAAACTGCCTACCTATACGCCATACCCACACACATACTACCTACCTATCCCCAACACCTACACAAATACTGCATAACCATACTCCATACCTACACTCATGCTACCTATCCATATCCCATACTCATACATACTACCTACTCTTATCCAGTGACTACACACATTTATTACCTAGTCATACCCCATACCCACACACATATTACCAACCCTTACCTACACACATGCTACCTAACCATACCCCATGCCTACACACATACTACCTACCCATACCCCATACCTAACACATATGACCTACCCATACCCTGTACTCACACACATACTACTTACCCATACCCCATACCCACACACACTATTTACCCATACCCTATACCTGCACACATACTACCTACCCGCACTCCCTACCCACAAACATACTACCAACCCATACCCCATACCCACATGCATACTACTTACCCATACCCCTTCCCACACACATCCTCCCTACCCATAACCCTACACCTACATATACTACCTATCCATACATATACTACCTACCCATACCCCTACACCCAAACACATACAGCCTACCCATATCCCATACCTACACACATACCACCTACCCATACCCCATACCCACACACACTATTTACCCATACCCTATACCTGCACACATACTACCTACCCACACTCCCTACCCACAAACATACTACCAACCCATACCCCATACCCACATGCATGCTACTTACCCATACCCCTTCCCACACACATCCTCCCAACCCATACCCCTACCCCTACATATACTACCTATCCATACATATACTACCTACCCATACCCCTACACCCAAACACATACCACCTACCCATACCCCATACCCACACACATACTTCCTACCCATACCCCATTAAACATTCACATCACACCCATGGCCAGCACCCAACTGACATAGATCAAACATATCATATTTTGGTGGAGAAAAACATTTATACCCAAAACTGCACATTCCAAAAGCACGACTCAAATTCAGTCCCTTTGTCTTTATATTTCTACTAAGCGACAACATTGAGCCCAGTCCAGGGCCATTTAACAATAATGCCTCAATGCAGACCAATAAACAGCATCATATTACCTGCTCCCTCCTTAATGTCCACAACATTGATAACAAAATTGACAAAATCAGTACCTTCATTGTACAACTTAATCTTGCCATTATAGCTATTATAGAAATGTGGTTTAAACCTGGCATCCCTAAATCTTCACCACCTCATACCAAACTATTCATACCTACAAGATTATAGACCAGACAAAAAACTTGGGGAAGGAACATCTGTTCTCTTGAAAGGTAACCTTAACCCCACCATCATTGCATAAGTTAGCAGTAAGTCAGAATCTGATCCTAACTGGATCATTCACAAATTTCCAACAAACAAAATCCCCTTGTTATAGCCAGTGCATACTTACCTTCACCTATCTCACTGAAAAAAAATTCACACTCTCATCCAGCAAATATATATCAAAGCTCCCAAAAACTGTAACCTAACCATTTTTGGAGACTTCAACCTTAATTACTTTGGGCCAAAAGCCGTTAATATGTTAGAGCTCCTGGCCAGCCTAAGTGTTACCCAAATCAACTCTGAAGCCACTAGTCCAAATCTTCAGTCCAATAGGCATACCTTACTAGGTCTTGTAATAAGTAATAATCCTACAATGATATCTAACCTCACCATGCTTGCACCCTCCTTCAGTGATAACATGGTTACATAACTTCTCAGTATATAATCTAACATTAAAATATAAACCCAAACTTATCTCCTTCAGACCCTAAACATTCAGAATATCATTAATCTTAAAAAACACCTTGGCATCATTGATTGGTCTCACCAACCTGTCATAAAAGACCTAGATGAAGCATCTAACAACTTTACCAATACCCTGCTACTCTTGTAAAATTATTTTTTTCCCTTTAGTACAAAGCCTACATCGACCTCATAAATATGACTGGTTAGTTAATGAACTCAAACACCTCCTGAAATTACACAATGAAGCATTGAACAATTGGAAATGCAACACCTCTATGCTAAATATACCTCACTACACAACCTAGGCAAACAATCCAACCACAGACACAAAAACAACCACTAGCAAAACAAATAAATCTCACTTTTAGTCAAACCCATAACATTCTGGGGAGAAATTAACCCTTTGACTGGTTGAAAACCTCAACACAACTCCACTCACCTGAACCCCTTTAACACTAGCACATATGCTCATGCACTAACCTCCTCGATAAGTACAGCAACATGCCACATATCATCATCAGCAGCGATACAAACCTACCACCCCACAGCCACCCTCTCCCCCCATTACATTCCACTATTCCACTTCAAAACGATTAGAGCAAACAGCCTGAAACATCATTGGACCAAATACAAATGGATACCCCCTGGCTCAGATAAACTAGTACATGGTTTCATTCACTTTTCTAAGGACTTCATCTCCCACCTTCTCACTCACATATATAACCTCGGCTTAACTAATATGATTATGCCTCAGATACAGAAAACAACAGAAGGCACTTCTCTTCCAAAATTACTCAAGCCAAATACTGCTTCACAATACTGTCCTATCTTAATACTTTCCTCTTTAGGTAAAACACTAGAAATAATTATCTACAACCAAAATACTGCTTATTCATTTTTTTTTATTTTATTACAGTTTGTTTTCCAGGATAGTTTGTTGGGCTGAAGGAGCCCTTGTTCAATGGAGTCCTAGGGAGAAAAGCTCCAAGAAGGTTAAACAAATGAATAAAGTGACAACACAGCAAACCAACAAAATATAACAAAGTATCTAAAAAAAACATTTGTAGTTTACATAGTAATAGAAGATATATTAACAACAGATTTATGAGAGAAAAAATATAAAATGCTTCTACAGAGAAAGCAGAGTATGTATATATATATATATATATATATATATATATATATATATATAAAATTACATGGTCTACAATAGTGATTTCTGAATTAAAATTCACAAAAGAAGTGAGAGTGAAAGGAGGATGGAATAGACCAATTAATAGGAGGAATGTGGGTGTAGTATAATGGAAGGAAGTGTGGAGGGATGGTGGAGGAGGAGATTAGGTAGGAGGGTATACAGTGAAGAGATGAGATATAAGAATTAGAGAAGAGGGGTAGGTGGGGTGTGGGGAAGTAATGGTTAGGGGTTAGAATATCAGGACTAGAGAAGAGAGGTAGATAGGCTATAGACAACTAGAGGAGAGTCAGGAGGGATGGGAGCAGGAGCATTCCCACAGGGATGAGAGGTGGGAGTGGATCAAGGTTTTGTAGGTGGAGTGATTGTTGGTGGTACGAATATGAGGGGGGAGGGAGTTACAGAGTCTGGATAGAGAGAAGGATAAAAGGAATTTTCCTGGAGTATTGTTGGTTTATATGCTTTGAGTAGGTTCTGATTATTTGACCTAAGTAATCTATCTGGTTGGTGAAGTTTGAGGGAGGTGTTACGGGATGGGCAGAGAGAGGGTGTAAAGATAAGTTTATGTGCATAAGAAAGTTGGATAATAGAGAGGTGGTCGGGTAGTTCAAGCCAGTTTAATTTTTGAAGGGCTTTATAGTGGTGAGTGGAGGATTTGGCACCAGTGGCAAATTTTGATATTTTTCTGTAACAGGAAGCTAGTTTTGACTTTAGACCACTTTGGAGATTAGAAAAGAGGGGGGTACCATATAGCAGGAAGGAGATGAGATGGGTGGTAGAAAGGACATGTTTAATAGTGGTAGTAAGGTAACAGTTATGGCAGTAGAGCAAGCCTAGTTTTTACTGTGTTTTCTTTATATTTGTTTGAAGATGTATGTCAAACTTAAGTTGTGTGTCAATAGTGATGCCTAGTAGCTTTGTATTGGGTACAACTTCTATAGGGGTATTTTTTGGCTAGTTATGTAGAAAGAGTTCATGTCAATGTTAGTGATCTTTGAGGGGGTGAATATCATGATTTTGGACTTAGAGGCATTCAGTGCTAGGTGGATGTTAAACCTCCAGTTCTCGGTAGCTAGGAAGGCTTCCTGGGTAATTTTCTGGAGCGTGGGGAGGGATTTAGAGGAGCAGATTATTGTAGAGTCATCTGGTATTATACTTCAATACCATCTTCTACCCAGGAAGCAACATGGATCGTGGTCCGGACACAGCACCATAACAACTCTATTCTCCCTCATAGATGATATCCTACCCAGGGAGCTACATGGATCGTGGTCTGGACACAGCACCATAACAGCTCTATTCTCCCTCATAGGTGATATCCTACCCAGGGAGCAACAGGGATTGTGGTCTGGACACAGCACCATAACAGCTCTGTTCTTCCTCATAGATGATATCCTACCCAGGAAGCAACATGGATCGTGGTCTGGACACAACACCATAACAGCTCTATTCTCCCTCATAAATGATATCCTAGCCATTATGGACATAGGCAACCTGACAGGAGGTGTCTTTATTGACCTCACAAGAGCCTTTGATCTAATTGATCATAACTTACTATTTGACAAATTAACTGAAATATACATTAGTAATGATGCAAAAATTAAACTTGTAGATTTCCTCACCAATAGATCCTTCATGATGAAAGTAGGCACCACCGCTGTAAGTCAAAAAGCATGAGGGTCAGTCAATCTAGGGATGTAAACTTAGTAAGCAACTCAAACAAAACATGCTGGATGGACAGATGTGTCTCACTGATTGCCCCTTCTTTGAAACAGGCTTCCTATTCACATTTAGCACAGTTCTTGTCTGCCCCTCTTCAAACACAATTTGGATCAATGGATGAGGCATTACAAGGGCAGACTGTAAGGGACTCAAGTCATAGGCACAAATTCATGCCATCCTCTTGCTCCTAGGGGCCATAGATTGGGTAAAATCAGATTATATTGGCTAGGCTTGTAAGGGGTCTTACACCATTAGCCTAGTAATCTCCTATGAACCTCTGAAAGAGCTACTTTCATGAAATGAGTCTGCCAGAGTTTTACTTTAGCCCCTGTACAGTTTTCCATATTTTCCATCTGTTCACCCTGTTGTTGTTACCAGTGGTGTTCCACAGGGATTGGAGCTGGGGCCCCTATTGTTTGGAATCTACTTCTCAGAAGTACAGACAAAAACAAAAGGTCTGTGGCTGAAAACGTTTGCTGATGACTACAGCCCCCCAAATGATGTCAATATTATACAAGAAAGACTTACACAAACCAATGATTGGTGCTAAAGTCATGGTCTTAAACTCAATGCAAAAAATGCATTATCATCCCCACTGGCAAAGGTAATGTCCCTGCAGATTACCATATTAATAACAACACCCTAAGCTCTAAATCAGTGGTGAGAGATTTGGGCACACAAGTTGACAGTAACTTTACTTTTGATCAGCATGTTTCCACGGTTGTAAGGAAGGCCTTCTGTGTTGCTAACCTCATAAGCTAGGACATAGCTTCCAGAACAAAAAAGGTTATAACCCTCCTGTACTCTTCCTTCATCAGGCCAATAATAGAGTGCAATGCTCCCTTTTTATGTACCTAAGCAGGCACCTGCAGCAACTGGAGAGACCTCAAAGGTTTCTCACCAGGAAAATACAGGGTCTTCAGTACTTGTCTTATGTGGACAGAATGAAATCACTGTCACTATACTCTGTATCATATAGAGTACTCAGAAATTACCTGTGCCTTGCATACAGAGCAACCTCTGATCCTGCCTTAACGGAAATGCTGCACATTCATAAGTCAAATGGTACATGATTCACTCACTCTAAGGACCTTAACCTAGCATGTGACATCAGCAGGACTTGCTAGACAGACAGATATGTCTCTGAGAGGTTGCCTCTCCTCTGGAATAAACTTCCAATACATGTTAAACAAAGTCCCTTGCTAAGCCTTTTTAAGGGTAACTTGGACTATTGGATGGGAAACTGCAAATTCACCACAGGGAGTTTCACCTGTGTGCTTCTTTGATAGGGGCAGTTGGTGCTGATTTTGATCTGCTTATAACATAACCATATCTCCAGACCCTTAAGGGAACAAAGGTTGAACATGGCTAGGCTTAATGTCATTTGAACCTATGAATCCTCATACACCTCTAATTCTTTATGCAGATAACATGGTCATCTACGGATCAAACAGACCACACTCTATTATACAAACTCTACTCCAAGATGACCTCCAGACCCTCAAACAATGGCTAATTGGCCAGAAACTTGTACTCAGTCTCTCAAGAACAAAAGCAATGCCAGTTGGAGTCAACCAAAAATAGCCAAAGCACCCAACTTCCTTAATATTAAAGATGCTAACAATGCCACCATGGAAACGACCATTTCCTTGAAAACTTGGCATTTGGCAAAACTGATCTCTTAACTTTCAATTATACATTCAAAACACACACAGAAAGAAAAATGCACTACTGTTCTGAGTAAACAAGCTATCACCTGTTTTGTCCAAGCCAGTCAAAGCTGCCATAAGCAGAGGAATACTTTTACCTTAACTCAAATATAGACTACCCATAATAGCTGCAGCTTGAAAGAAAAATGCCACCACCATGTAAACTATCTCCAATAAAGTCTGCCTCTTCACTACTAATTCTCTCATTAATGGATACCACTGACTAAGTCTTGCCAAAGCTAAGTGGCTCAGTACATTTGAGATCCAGTCTCCTACAAGGATCATTAATTCACAAAGCCCTTTCTCTTGAGACTTTGTCCCCTCTCACCCATAAACCTTTCACCATATCCCCCCCACATATAATCTCAGGGGTATATCTCAATTTCAACCCACCCTTCGATTTCCAAAAACTAAATTTTATTGCACTGACCATGCATTCTCCATCCTAGTACCTAAACTATAGGACTCTATTCCACTCTCAGTCAGAGATATTTAAATGTTTTCAGACTTCAGACAACAGCTCAAGGAATAGTGCTTCTCCCAAACAAATTACAGCTGCCCTCACATAGATCATGTTACATGAACCCTGCAGTTCTCCCATATCCCTTTATCCCGGTTTCACCCTTCCTTCATTATCTCATGGTGCCGTCACACAGAACATGTTACATGAACCCTGCAGTTCTCCCATATCCCTTTATCCCTGTATCATCCTTCCTTCATTATCTCATGGTGCCGTCACACAGATCATGTTACATGAACCCTGCAGTTCTCCCATATCCCTTTATCCCAGTTTCACCCTTCCTTCATTATCTCATGGTGCCGTCACACAGATCATGTTACATGAACCCTGCAGTTCTCCCATATCCCTTTACCCCTGTTTCATCCTTCCTTCATTATCTCATGGTGCCGTCACATAGATCATGTTACATAAACCATGCAGTTCTCCCATATCCCTTTATCCCGGTTTCACCCTTCCTTCATTATCTCATGGTGCTGTCACACAGATCATGTTCATGAACCCTGCAGTTCTCCCATATCCCTTTATCCCTGTATCACCCTTCCTTCATTATCTCATGGTGCCATCAGACAGATCATGTTACATGAACCCTGCAGTTCTCTCATATCCCTTTATCCCGGTTTCACCCTTCCTTCATTATCTCATGGTGCCGTCACACAGATCATGTTCATGAACCCTGCAGTTCTCCCATATCCCTTTATCCCTGTATCATCCTTCCTTCATTATGTCATGGTGCCGTCACACAGATCATGTTACATGAACCCTGCAGTTCTCCCATATCCCTTTATCCCTGTTTCATCCTTCCTTCATTATGTCATGCTGCCATCATACAGATCATGTTACATGAACCCTGCAGTTCTCCCATATCCCTTTATCCCTGTTTCATCCTTCCTTCATTATCTCATGCTGCCATCACACAGATCATGTTACATGAACCCTGCAGTTCTCCCATATCCCTTTATCCCTGTTTCATCCTTCCTTCCTTATCTCATGCTGCCATCACACAGATCATGTTACATGAACCCTGCAGTTCTCCAATATCCCTTTATCCCTGTTTCATCCTTCCTTCATTATCTCATGCTGCCATCATACAGATCATGTTACATGAATGCTGCAGTTCTCCCATATCCCTTTATCCATGTTTCATCCTTCCTTCATTATCTCATGGTGCCATCACACAGATCATGTTACATGAACCCTGCAGTTCTCCCATATCCCTTTATCCCTGTTTCATCCTTCCTTCATTATCTCATGCTGCTGTCACACAGATCATGTTACATGAACCCTGCAGTTCTCCCATATCCCTTTATCCCTGTTTCATCCTTCCTTCATTATCTCATGCTGCCATCATACAGATCATGTTACATGAATGTTGCAGTTCTCCCATATCCCTTTATCCGTGTTTCATCCTTCCTTCATTATCTCATGGTGCCATCACACAGATCATGTTACATGAACCCTGCAGTTCTCCCATATCCCTTTATCTGTGTTTCATCCTTCCTTCATTATCTCATGCTGCCATCATACAGATCATGTTACATGAACCCTGCAGTTCTCCCATATCCCTTTATCCCTGTTTCATCCTTCCTTCATTATCTCTTCTTATCATCCCCTTACTTACTGCTTATCATTATCTTACCTTCCTCTTCTCTTTGCATTTGTCAAGACTTCTTTCCTTTTTACACGTCTTCCCGTTGCATGCATCTATCTCCATTTGTCTTCTCCCCATGGTATCCTTTCACTTGCCAGTTCTAATGTCTTCATACATCTCTGTATAATGAAATGCTGTTATCCCTGTAGCATAAGCCATCTCAGTATGGATACATCTTATCCATGAAGGTCTACTAAGCATAATTCCATTGTTAGAATATAAATAAAAATGCTGGTTACTGCCACAGCACGCTTGCTTATAAACAGATAAATAAATAGGTAAATAACTCAGGCAAGCGTCGACAGAGTGAGAAATAACATCCAATGTGTAGAAAATCCAAGCAATCCAGTCTTCTGAAACAGATAAATCAGTTTATTGCACAGATGAACCACGATAAGCACTTTCACTAACTAGTAGCTTCTTCAGATCACAAACAAGAGGCACAATAGTCATGTGCTTTAAATATCTTTATGTTAATTAATCAACCAACTTTTAAAGCAGAAGCGCCATAAAACAAAACTTGAAAACTAAATATATAAACATAATATCATTGACATCTAAAATAGACAATAGTGTATACATATTCTATTGAAAATTAAAAATTTAAAAATAACTTCATTCCATAAAGAATGTAAAAACATATTATAAGCAGCATACTATCAAATATAAAGGTATATGCAGCCTAATACATAAATGCATGTGATAGTCATATTAAATAAAACCTTAATACATGCAAGTAGTAATGCAAGGCAACTTATAAACAAAGCAAGGTAGATACCATCAGAAACATGATAACTAACAATAAAAAATAGTCATATACAGATCGAGGGAACTATTATCAAACAAAGTGATACTTGTTATAGTAAAGTCAGTACATGAATGTATATCTGCATCTGTATAAAAAATGTATATAAGTGTAGTGTCTAAATAGGTATATATATCTAGATATAAAATATGAGTGCATATGTACAAGAATAGATAAATTAATAAATAAATAGAATAGAAGAATAAATTACCTAGAAGTATAGAGCTAAAAACCTTAACGAAACTGCAATGTGAAATAACTAGGTTACCCAGAAAAAATGTATATGTGCAAGTATCAAAATACATTAAAATCTAAAATCTAAAAAATATCAGAACTTAGTATGCCTACGCTTCTTTAAATGTGGTCTGATAGATGCCCTTTCATTTAAACCATGGCCTCTATCAGCTCTCAGCAAAATTATCCACCTACTTTCTCTGTCTTCAGTATGATTCATAATATCACCACCTCTTACATTAGCATTCATTTTCTCCAGCACCCTAAACATAAACTTGTGTTCAGGACTTGTTTGTGTCACATGCTTGGCTAGTGCATTCTGCAAATTACCTTTCCTTATATTATAACAGTGTTCCCTTATTATATCTCTTAGTACCCTGTTCGTTTTACCAACATAGAAACATGAACACAGTTCACATACAGCAAGATATATGACATCAGGTGTCATACAGTTGGCATTGACTCGGGTGTATATTTCCCTCTGTGTATCCGGATGTACAAATACTATACTAGAATCTATTAAGGAACAAAAATTGCATTGTCCACAAGGTGTTGTACCATAACTAAAGCTCGGGTGTATACCCTTGTTTGGTGGATAACAAAGCAGTCTTTTGAGATTCTTCTTATTCCTGTAGGTGAAAGATGGAGAATCACCTACAATCTTTGTCAGTATGTCATCAGTATGTAGTATGTTCCAATTTTTGGAGATAATCTCTCTGATTTGTTTATTATCTGCTGTATATGAAGTCAGAAACCTAACTTTTGCATTAGTGACTTCTTTGACATTATTCATTACTAAAGGCTTGGGCCCAAAATATGGGGTACCTAGTGTTGAACGTAAACTTAAGGTAATTTGCAGAATGCACTAGCCAAGCATGTGACACAAACAAGTCCTGAACACAAGTTTATGTTTAGGGTGCTGGAGAAAATGAATGCTAATGTAAGAGGTGGTGATATTATGAATCATACTGAAGACAGAGAAAGTAGGTGGATAATTTTGCTGAGAGCTGATAGAGGCCATGGTTTAAATGAAAGGGCATCTATCAGACCACATTTAAAAAAGTGTAGGCATACTAAGTTCTGATATTTTTTAGATTTTAGATTTTAATGTATTTTGATATTTGCACATATACATTTTTTCTGGGTAACCTAGTTATTTCACATTGCAGTTTCAAGTAAGGTTTTAGCTCTATACTTCTAGGTAATTTATTCTTCTATTCTATTTATTTATTAATTTATCTATTCTTGTACATATGCACTCATATTTTATATCTAGATATATATACTTATTTAGACACTACACTTATATACATTTTTTATACAGATGCAGATATACATTCATGTACTGACTTTACTATAACAAGTATCACTTTGTTTGATAATAGTTCCCTCGATCTGTATATGACTATTTTTTATTGTTAGTTATCATGTTCTGATGGTATCTACCTTGCTTAGTTTATAAGTTGCCTTGCATTACTACTTGCATGTATTAAGGTTTTATTTAATATGACTATCACATGCATTTATGTATTAGGCTGCATATACCTTTATATTTGATAGTATGCTGCTTATAATATGTTTTTACATTCTTTATGGAATGAAGTTATTTTTAAATTTTTAATTTTCAATAGAATATGTATACACTATTGTCTATTTTAGATGTCAATGATATTATGTTTATATATTTAGTTTTCAAGTTTTGTTTTATGGCGCTTCTGCTTTAAAAGTTGGTTGATTAATTAACATAAAGATATTTAAAGCACATGACTATTGTGCCTCTTGTTTGTGATCTGAAGAAGCTACTAGTTAGTGAAAGCACTTATCGTGGTTCATCTGTGCAATAAACTGATTTATCTGTTTCAGAAGACTGGATTGCTTGGATTTTCTACACATTGGATGTTATTTCTCACTCTGTCGACGCTTGCCTGAGTTATTTACCTATTTTTAATTCCATTGTTGTTTTTGTAAACAGCTTCATGAACTAAATGTAGCATATTTTTGCTTCTGTAAATATATATCTGCATTATAACATATCCTTATATCTATATATATGTTTTGGTCATTTTTATGTGATCCTAGTCACCCGGGGTTTGTGTTCAAATGATCCATTGAAATCAGTGTGCTACCTTGGTAAATAAATATAAATGAATAACAAAATAGCTAAATAACCAAATTGTGTTATATATAGGTGTGTGTATGTGAGTATAATCATATATATTCACAAGTATATATGAATTGCATACTTGGCATTAGTCTGAATCTGAGTAACGTAGATGCTTGATACACAGCCATTCCCTAGGCTGGTAGCACTGCATACTGAATTGCACAGACAGACTTTATTTTCGAATGCACTGTGCATGGATGATAACTAGCAGACATGACATTTAAGAGTGCAAACCTCAGTATCAGTCTTAGGCAAGTGTCCATAATTACACACTGTGGCATCTAATATTTCCATACATGCAGAAAGCATGACAGACATGTCCTTATCATGCAAACTGTTCAGCGTCACCCTTCTTCACTCTGTCACCTAATAGTACTGAGCCCTCTATGTTAGTGGTGCATTCAGTAAACAATATACCTTAACAGTCATGGTACTCCTCAGGGATGTTATTGTCATTCACCATGTGACCTTTCCAGTGTATTTATGCCAAGATGCTATGGCAAGTAAAGTGTGTGGACATGGTAAATATTCAGTGATATTGTTATGCCCACATTGATAGTGCTGATTTGACAGGTGGTCACAGCACATGCTATCAGTGGCATCCTGACAAGATGCCAATGGGGAATTTCAACAGTACGGCAAGCACAGGTAATGGGTAATTTCAACAGCACAATTAAAGGTGATAGGAAACTTTAACAACAAACAATGGTGATGGGGAACTTCAGTGGTACAAGAAACACAGATGATGAGTAACGTTAACAGTGCAACAAACACAAGTGATGGGTAAATTCAATAGTACAACAAACACAGATGATGGGGAACTTTAACAGTGCAACAAACACAGGTGATGGGGAGTTTAACAGTGCAATGAACACAGGTGATGGGGAAATTTAATGGTATAACAAACAAAGTTGATGGATAACTTTATCTATATAACTTGCACGGGTGTTAGGGATCTTCAGCACAAGCATAAGCATTGGGGACTTCAGCAGTGTAACACGTTCAGGTAATAGATAACCTCAATGATACAAGAAGCACAGGTGATGGGGACATTTTAGCAGTTTAACAAGCACAGGTGATGGGGAACTTCAGTGGTCTAAGAAGTAAAGTTGATGGGGAAGTTTAACAATGTAACAATGTAACAAATATAGATGATGGGAAAATTTAATGCTATAACAAATACAGATGATGGATAAAGTCAACTAAATAACTAGCACGAATATTGAGGAAATTCAAATGTATAGCAAGCAGAGGTGACTGGAACATCATAGCTGCATAACAAGCAGAGGTGTTGGGGAATTTTACCTATGCAACAAGCAAGGGAATGGGAAAATTCTGTGCTATAACAAGCACAAGGAGATGGGTATCCCTCTCAAATGCCACATTTTTGCAGTATGCCCAGATTTTTGCCTTATATTTTCAGTCTGTTCTTCATAAAATTTGTAGTTTACTGACAAATATTTTGAGAATTAAAGTCACTAAATTACAGGCATTGGATTTTCACACTCCATATCCTTCGTAAAATGCATGCTAAAGCAAAACCATTTATTCTAGCAACTTTCTAAGTTTATGCAAGCAATTTTTTAAATTTTCCCTGATTTTTGGCCTTTGTCCCCCATTATTTTTGGATTTGTCCAGATTTCTTGCACTAAAAACACCCCCCTCTATCACAATACACCCACCAATTACACAACTCTCCTCCTCCGCTAACTGATTCTACACTTACTATTACTTCTTATTTCATCTCTCACCCCTCTTCCTATGTACATAACACTGAACCCTTCTCAACTACAAATACTAGTCATACTATCACTTTTAACTCCACTCACAACTACCTATATCTTAATCTCCTATGAACAACCCATACACTCTACCTCTACATTCCCCTCCTTTCAAACCTCTTCACCTATAACATCATTTGCTGTGACCTTCCAAAATCCCACTTATAAATCCAACTACTTTCTAGCTAAATTTCACAGACTAGCTCATATTAAATTCTATAACCATAAAACTAGAAAATTCACCAACTACTTTATTACAAATCTTCAACCCAAACAACATCCACTCCCACACTGACTTTTAGACTGAGACATTCATCCAAACCCTGGCCCTCAGCACACCCAGACCATAGAAACCAACAACAATAACAAAATTAGGCCTATATCTTCAACAAAATGTACCAACTCACTCACCGTAGCTCATCTGAATATACGTAGTATTTGTAACAAAATTGCTCAACTCCATGCACTCCTTGATGTCAACCAATTCGATATCCTATGCCTATCAGAAACATGGCTAAAACCTTCTATTAAAGACAATGAAATCAGCCCACCAGGATATAATATCATAAGACTCGACCACCCAACAAAAAGGGAGGAGGTGTTGCAATTCTTTATAAATCACAGCTACAAATCACCACTACAAACCTGAACCTCCCCTTAGTCAATAATGCCGAACTAATATGTTCTAAACTCCAACTAAACAAAAGCAAAGCTATTTATATAATCTGTATATATCTCCCCCCAGGAAATAACATTAACACTCTTGAGTCCATCCTTAGTTGGCTCTCTTCTAATGTTCCACAAGAAACATTAATCCTAGGTGACCTAAACATTGATTGGAATTCTTGCAACAACTCAAACCCTACCTTCCACGTTAACCTACATGGCTTCTCTCAACTTATATCAGGCCCTACCAGAACTAATAAAATCAATAATAATGAAACCACATTAGACTGGATACTTACAAACACTCCCCAACAAACCTATAACTCTGGCACCCTACCAGATGACCTAGGTGATCACTCATTAACTTATATTATTAGGAAAAAAGCAACATAAATTTTCCAACCACTTTCCGAACATTACGTTCAAAAAAGCAATTTAACTCAGAACTTTTTCTAACAGAACTAAAGCAATGTAACTGGACCCCTCTAAAGATACTCCCTCTTAACAATGCAGTACAATACTTCAACTCCACGTTCTTATCTATTCTAGATCAGCACACACCAACTCGCACTATTAGAACCAAAACTAAACCAGCCCCCTGGCTTAACAACAATACTAGACAAAAAATCATTACCAGAAACAAAGCCTGGACTAAATGACGTACTACCAAGAACCAAACTGGCCATCAAACCTTCAGAGAATGTAGAAACAACACAAAAAAAGCCATACTGTTAGACAAAAAGAACTACTACCTTCATTTACAACAAACATCCAATAAGGAACCAAACAAATTCTGGTCCACCATCAATAATCTTCTATCCCCAGGCCAATCTATTACACCCAACCCACAACACTCTATCCCTGAAAACCCTATACAAACAGCAAATGCCTTTAACTCCTTCTTCACTAATACTATACAAAATCTTGCAAATCCCCCAACTCCCGATACCTCAAAGATACTTCCTTCTTCTGTAAATACACCCTGCTCATTTCACTTTCTTTCCATTTCTACATCATATATCTCATCCTTATTACAATAAACACATCCTGCTCATTTCACTTTCTTCCTATTTCTACATCATATATCTCTTCCTTGTTACAGTAAACACATCCTGCTCATTTCACTTTCTTCCTATTTCTACATCATATAGCTCTTCCTTGCTACAAAAACTTAAACCTACCACCCCCTCTGCAGACAAACTCCCTGCCGAGTTCCTGCAAATAGGAGCTAAAGCCATTGCGTATCCCATTTCTATATTAATAAACAGATCCATCAATGAAAAAACTGTCCCTGAAATCTGGAAAATATCTCATATTATCCCACTACATAAAGGAGGAAACTCTAATGATTTCTCTAACTATCGACCCATAGCTTTGCTATCCCCTATTGCCAAAATTATGGAAAATGTATCTATAAACAACTCCTAAACCATCTTCTCCAACACAACGTACTTGCTAACTGTCAGCATGGTTTCAGACCTTTACACAGTACTACCACTGCACTGCTCTCTTTCACTAACACCATCAACTCTAACCGCAACAAAAACAGTCTCTCTTCTGCACTATTCATAGACTTATCCAAAGCCTTTGACATAGTGAATCACCAACTACACTTGCACATTCTATTCACTCTCTCACATGATCCCCACTGCATAACTTGGTTTAAATCTTACCTTGAAAACTGACAACAAGCAGTACTCTGGAAAAAGTCACTATCTGACCACCTTCCTATCTCTCTAGGTGTGCCACAAGGCTCCATCTTAGGACCACTTCTATTTTCCATCTTTATCAACGACCTCCAATCAGCTATCCCACATACTACATGTATTCAAGATGCAGATGACTCCACTATAATTGCACAGCTACCTCTCAAACTGAACTTCAGACTCTTACCCAAAAAGCCTTTAACACAGTAGAACAATGGTTCTCACAATGCTGCCTTCTACTCAACCCCAAGAAAATTAAGCTACTACTCTTTTCACCAACACAAAATCACATCCCCCTAAATTTCACTATTACTTCCAATAACAGTACTACTATTTCTCCGGACACCACCACAAAATTATTAGGAATTACTATAGACAATAATCTTAATTTTGAAAATCACATTAACTCTACCATAAAATCTGTGAACAAAAAAATAGGAAGCTTATACAGAATCAAACTCTTTCTTACTCCAGCTACTAGAATTACCCTAGCCAGAACTCATCTGATCTCTACTTTACTTTATGCATGCCCTATTTATACCAATCTCTCAAAAAAAAATCTCAATAAATTAGTTATATGCTACAATAACATTGCTAGATTTGCTACCGGATCCCCATTCAGGACTCATCATTGCCTTAATCTAAGATAACTACGTTGGCTTGAACTTCCCAATCAGATTCAACTACAACAACTTATAATAGCTCACAAAACCCTGTACCAACCCACTAAAACTCCAATACTCAATAGCCTTATTATCCCTTATTATAACCTTAAACATCTACGGTCTTCTAAAAAACTTTTGATCAACACCACTATACCCAATAACTCTGCAGGAGACTGCTTGTTCTCCAACTCAGTAGGAAAATTATGGAATAAATTACCCTCAGACATCTCATCTCTGACTTCTCTCCCTCTGTTTAAAAAAAATCTCAAAAAGTATCTCAATAAAAAATGGCTATGCCCCTGCACTAACCCAGACTAACCCTGTTTTTCTTTCCCTGTCTTCCTTCCTTCCCCTTTAACCCAATTACATCCAATAACTCAATAGGGGACTCTCAGCTGCTCAACTTTACACTAAAATTTGGAATAAAAGACCCACTGCCTACTTACCCCTAATGTCTCTCCCTCTCCTTCATAAGAGTAACCTTGTCTCTCTTTCATAACAGTAACTATTCTACTTCCTCTATGAAAATAATCTAATCCTTAAACTCACCCTATACTATCTCGGATACCTTTCCCATCTTTCCTTCATCTTTGTTCACACTTATTATCATTTCATATAATATGTTTTTTATAAAGAGGATTGTGCTAAGCACATCACACAGTAAGTGATTTTCTATATTTCACATGTGTGTAAAGAGTATTGTGTTATGAACGTCACATAGCCTGTTACTTTTACTTACTTAAAAAGTAATCTCTCCAAAAAAAAAAAAATTGCTGTTACCATTATATCTGCTATTATTTTTATTATTACACTTTATTAATTGATGTACTAATAATTTGGAGCTTTTCTCCCCGGGCCTCTACTGAAAATGGACATATATCCAGCTAGACTAGCCCGGTCAACAAATGTAAAATAAATAAAATAAATAAATAAATAAAAGGTTGATCGTTATTGTGATGTGGAACTTCAACTGTATAACATGAACAAGTGAAGAAGCACTTCAATGTTACGACAAGCACAGGTAAAATGAAACTTCAACAATATAACAAGAACAGTTGACGAAGCACTTCAATGTTATAACAAACACAGGTAAAAATGAAACCAACAATATAACAAGAACAGGTGAGGAAGCACATCAATGTTATAACAAGCACAGGTAAAACGAAACCTCAACTATATAACAACAACAGATGAGGAAGCACTCCAATGTTATAACAAGTACAGGTAATGCAAAACTTCAACTATATAACAACAACAGATGAGGAAGCACTCCAATGTTATAACAACTACAAGTAATGCAAAACTTCAAGTATATAACAAGAACAGGTGAGGAAGCACTTCAATGTTACAAGCACAGATAAAAGGAGACTTCAACTATATAACAACAACAGATGAGGAAGCACTTGAAACTTCAACAATATAACAAGAACAGTTAATGTTATAACAAGCACAGGTAAAAATGAAACCAACAATATAACAAGAACAGGTGAGGAAGCACATCAATGTTATAACAAGCACAGGTAAAACGAAACCTCAACTATATAACAACAACAGATGAGGAAGCACTCCAATGTTATAACAAGTACAGGTAATGCAAAACTTCAACTATATAACAACAACAGATGAGGAAGCACTCCAATGTTATAACAACTACAAGTAATGCAAAACTTCAAGTATATAACAAGAACAGGTGAGGAAGCACTTCAATGTTACAAGCACAGATAAAAGGAGACTTCAACTATATAACAAGAACAGGTGAGGAAACACTTCAATACTATAACAAACACAGGTAAAGCAAAACTTCAACTATATAACAAGAACAGGTTAGGAAACACTTCAATACTATAACAAACACAGGTAAAGCAAAACTTCAACTATATAACAAGCATGCAGCTCTGTAGCTTTTACTCATTTTGGAAAAAAAATAAAATACTTTGTTTCTGTGAACTGAGTCTGCTGGACTTAGCGTCTAGATTCCACATTATTAGTGTGTTTATAAAAACAAAAACACTAAGTATCATACAGAGATGTTAAATAATAATTAGAAAGAACATAGAATACTTAAAATAAAAATAAAAACACTGTAACCAAAACAAATGGGTATATACTCTGTAACTGACCATTTATATCAGTCTATAACAGGTCAAAAAATGTTTTGGGAGGGATCATGTACACCTAAAACAACAACACTAGTATCTTGTAAACTATAGAAAACTGCAGGAAATGTAAACATCAAATTATGAGAGTAATATGATAGCAACAAGAGATACTACTAAGTAACCAAGCAGTGGGGCTGTGCACTAGGTGTAATCCCTAATTCTAAGTGTACAGGACATTGAAATAGTCAATACAAGAAGAGACCAAAACACGAGTAACAGTAGAAAGGTCATCAGAAGTAATCATATACTTAATCTAAGTGATACCCCTCACAGGACATAAGAGGACTTGATTATATCTGACTTGATCTGAAATATCAGTATACCATCAAGAATAAAGAGATTTTTCAGCCCTGAGGCATATTGAAGTGAAATTGTATGACCCATGAGTATTCCCTCCTCACCTGTGCTCTGGTGCTGACTTGAAAATTCACCCTATACCTACAGGAGCATGACCCTAAGTTGGGAAAGTGCGCTCATTCTGCAATGTATGTCCTTCCCCCACTGAAATTCAGCTGTTATGTTACATTCTGTTTTATAATAAGCAAAAGCTGAGAAGTGGCATGCAAACTAGCTGGGATGCTACCGTTAGGTCCCCCTTCCCTGTCTCCCACTCTACTTTAGTCTTATTTCTTTAACTTTCTTCCATAGGTTCATAGGTTCATAGGTAAGTACTAGGTCTGAGGTCATACATATTTAAGCCTAGCCAGAATGTGTTGGCTTTTGCCGCCCCTTAGATTAGTTCCCAGTGCCTCTGTCCAGCAGAGCCATTAGTTCCTTGTGCCTCTGTCCAGCAGAGCCACTGCAATGATCCCCGGGGTAAATTTTCTGTTTCCCATCCAATCGTCAAGGTTTCTCTTGAAGAGTGTTAGTGAGGGCCTCTGCCTAATCTAGATTGGAATCCTGTTCCAAAGCATGGGGAGTCTCTGGGACAGGAATCTATCCCTCCAGCAAGTCCTAGTTATCGTTATGGTAAGGTTTAGATCCCTAGAGCACGTGGCTCTCGGGGATTTGTTTTTTTTTAGGTGGAGCATGTCCATTAATTCTGGGTTGGACATGGTCTTGTATGTCAGGCAGAGATCACCTCTGAGTAGGCAGTATGCAACCGAGTACAGCTGGAGTTTCTTCAGTCGGGCTGCATAGGGCATCTGTTTGAGGCCAGTAATCCTCTTGGTGAGGTACTTCTGTGGTCTTTCCAGCTGTTACAGGTGTCTTGTAAGGTACATCCCAAATGGAGCATTGTACTCTATGATGGGTCTGATGAGTGATGAGTAGAGGGGCACAATAACCTCTTTTGTTCTAGATGCAAACCCTTTTGTGATTAGGTGGGCCACATAGAAGGATGTTCTAGCCACCTTCGCAATATGATTATCAAAGGAGAGATTACTATCTGCTTGGGTCCCCAGATCCTTTATTTCATTTTCTGTATTTAGGGGACTACCACGTATGTGGTAGTTCCTGGATACTTTGTTTTTTCCAAAGGGGATGACTATGCACTTTAATCCCAAGCTAATTCCTGAGAAAGGGTTCCTAGGCTCTCCAGTGATTAGTAGGCTTGTCTCAGATGTTTCATATATTTTAACTGAATATTGCAGCCTGTGCTATGTGAGTGGGATGATATAAAACAGATGCTAACTCTAGCTTTAAGAATTTGAGGGGGAGGGGCCTTCCAAGTTTGATCTTTCAGTGCCCAGCAGAATGAGTAGATGAGATGAGTCTAGGAGGAGCTTTTAAAGCTAAATTTACAGTAAGGGCAGGTATCTCAAATGCCACTAAGTATAAAAACACAACAAGAATTGGCAAGGTGGATGGAAAAATATTTTTGGATTTTAAAACTCCAGCAGAGAGAGAGAACCAAACATCAATTGCATGTGAAGCCGGCCTCTTTAGTCTTATCAGAAAACATGGTCAAGTTATATTCTGTGTGTTAAGTAGCTCTCTCAATGAAGCAAAATAACCAATGAAAAATAAGTGAAATCTGATGGCCAAGTGCTAAAAGTTACCTAAGACTGGCAGTACTTTGTCTAGATCTCAGTTAGATCAAACTACCACTTAAACTCAGAATGCACAAAACATCAGGCCAAACTGATTACTGAAAACAGAAAATAAAAATTAGATTTACTCACAGCAGAAAGCAAAATAACAGTAACAGGCAATGCAGAAAACAGCTTAATGGCTATATCAGGCAACTTAGTGCAGACACACAAAAAGGAAATTTAAATTACTTCCTTGTTTTGTTTTTTTTTCTGATTTTAAAACTCAAGCAGAGAGTCTAACACTAATAGCATGTGATGTAGGCTTCTTGAGTCTTATCAGAAGGCAAGGCCAGATTATCTTTATATAGTTTTCATTAATTTTGTACAGTGATACCAGAACATTTTATGAAGCTTGTACGACTTTGTATGAAGTTGAACTTCAAACAGCTGCAATAATTAATCTGCATGCAATCACAATAGTAAAACAGCTTCTAACCATGTTAAAAAGTTTTCTTCAAACTGATTCCCAAAGTTATAGCTGTCACTCTCAGATAAAGTCAACATCTTTTATAATACTCAGTTGTTTAAACATCTTCAGAAATGAGTAAATGGCACTATTTTTCGGTTACATTATTTAACAATTTGAACTGTAACTCACTTATTGCAGTCTTAAAGTGTGTCAGTTCTTTTGCTATTCTTTCAACTGATAGTGAGATTCAGGAGCCAACAATCCTTTAAACCAGTCTGCTATGGCTGCTAGATGAGCCATGGAGTTAAGATAATAACTAAAGGTCTGGGTAGATCTATTTAATACTACTGAAGGTGTATCATGTTTTAAATCTGGCAAATGTCACACATGCTTTTTGCATATTTCAGTGCTTTGAACTTTGTTTTGTAATTTAACTGTCTCTTCATTTCATCTCATATGTGTTGCAGTGGTCACCATTTGTACGCAGAATAAAGTAAAGTTTTAACAACCCAAGTAATGATTTTTCCATTTGCTGACTTAAACCTCATTTGCAGTCACAAGTAATTGTGTTTCTTCACACCACTCAAGTTCCAACTTGGAGTGCAGCTTTGGAGGATGCAGGGGAAGTTCCTAGTTCATGTTAAGATGTTGGAAGCAGTTGATTATTTTGTTAATTTTAACTTGAGGCAGACTTTATGTGCTGAAGTTTAGTTCACCATATTACCAGAAAACAGTATATGCTTGTAACCAAATGAAGAATTCCAGATAAGGATTTAATTTAAAGGGTATTGCCTTTTTCAGAGGTAGTGTAACCAATGAGTGGAAACATGTAAATGACAATGTGCGTGGTGCAAAATGTTTTTATTTTTTGTTTGTGTAGGTTAAATCTATTGAAATTCCATGTTCATTTGGAATCATGTCAATATTTCCTGATATGGTTTTCTACACTAGAACCATGAAATCCACTGGTGAAGCTAAATATTCCAGTGTGATAACACAGAGTTCTTTTGCTATTTCATTTGACAATGTAAGTAAACAAGGACAGCTGAACGAAGCATTTTTGCTAGATTGCAGCTCTTTTGTGCCTTTTCACCTCTAAAGCCAAAATACAAATTGTATTGGGGGAAAGCCACAGCAGTCATTCCCTTCAATAGCAACGTGTTTGACTATGGCTTGGCATCCTTGCATAATCATGACTTGCAGGTTGTTGCTCACTAATATTGTGAGGAAGGTGCCCATAATATTAGTTGGGCAGAGCAAAAGTGGTTCCAATTTACAAAGTCACTTGCTAAGATTCCTACCATACAAACACTTACCCTACTAAACAATATATCATTCTAGTTTCTATACATTACTCTTAAGACATTGCCTGCAATTTAAATAAAGATGAGAAAATAAGGAATCTACTACAGTTCTTTCATGCTTTAGTGTACTTTTATTCTTGGAATATTGGCACTGACCTGCTGACTTTTAGTTTACTGATAGTTTTTCCTGGTGTATTTGTGGCCAGGTTCTGCCTGCTTTGTTCACCCTCACTTCACTCAGGCTCACTCTGCTCCCTTACCCTACCCCAATTCCCATCCGCCCCCAGTGAATCTAAATTTATTTCAGACTAACCACACCCACCAATTACTAACATCCAATCACAAACAACACCACATAATCCACATCCACACTAAAGCCACCCAATAGCTAAACAATCATACAGCACATACCTATCCCCACCTTCTACCTCTCCTTATCCATTAAACTGCTACTAGTCACCACACATCAATACACATCTTTTTTACAATAAAGTCAACACAGCAACATATTTACCTACAATTGGCTCTTCCCACTTCTAATTCTAATGATAACTTTTCACTATCCCAACCATCAAAAATGTTATTCTTAAACACAATCATACTCATACTCCTTGCCTTAGCCATTCAACTAACATCCTATCACAGTCAGCTAGCCAACACTTTCTCCTCCCATACCATATCTTTCCCTCACCCACTACAAACAAAACCTACTGACTTTGAGATAGCACCAAATCTCTATATTGCTACCTACAGAGAACATTTTACATATAGGTATGTGCATCTACATTCCACATCCCAAATTTCTCTCATGTATAATAAACTGATAACAAAACTCTCTAACTCGCTCTTATACTTAGTATCACACCTCACATTTAGCAGTGACATTCACCTGATCCCTGGCCCAAAACTGATTCATTCACAGGAACCCCTTAACTCCCTAACATTACAGCCCCACAGTGTATTACATGCTTCCCCTAAAGGTACAAGCCTACTACTCCTTAACATGAATCTCAGGAGCATGGTTAATAAGATACATGAGCCACATGCCAGTCGTTCTCACTACTCCATTAACACTGCAGTACTAACAGAAATCTGGCAGAAACCAGAAATAAATAGCAACAAAATTCTTCCCCCAGGTTTACGTCTTGACAAAAATATAAACATGAAGATGGAATAGCCATCATTTATTAAAAAAAATCCTAGATTAGAACTTCTAGAGCCAAATGTCCCAGAATTCAATAACACAGAGATACTGTTTAGCAAAGTTGAAATAAACCCCAATAAATACCTAACCATTATAGCTACTTATATTTCTTCTGGAAATAACCTCATCATAATCGAAGAAATGCTCTACTGGGTGTACTTAACATTTCCTCAAGAAACCATCTTACTGGAAGACTTTAACATCAGTTGGTTCTCCTGAAACTCAGAGAACCCCACTAATTTCATTAACCTGTATGGTTTCACCCAAGTAATACAATCTGTTACCAGAGTAGACAAAAACCACCAAAAGGAAATCTATACCAGACGGAATCTTAACAAATAAACTGTCCTATGTTTATCACTCAGGCTCCCTCCTTGACAGCATCAGTGACCACCTCCCCATCCACCTACTTAGACAATGTCTTCATCCCACCAGAAATACTACCTACTGGCAAATTCAGAATGAAAAAGACCGTAATGCTCAAACCTTCATCTCCATCCTGCAACTCTGTAACTGGACCCCACGTAGACCATTAGTCCTAGATACTGCTGTACATTACTTTAATACCACATTCCTTAGCACACTAAACAAACTAGCACCATTCAGAACTATTAGAGTAAAATCAAATTATGTTCCTTGGCTAACAAAAGATAGTAAAATACTACTTAAGCTAAGAGATAAAACATTGGCACGATGGCATACCAGTAAAATGTAAGTCAACCTAGAACACTACCGACAGCTTATAATCAAAGCCAGATTGTAGATCAAACAAGAAAAAAAATACTATGGTGAAATTCAGCAAAAATACCATAACAACCCACAAAAATTCTGGTTTGCCATAAAAAACTTCTTCAGCTCGGCCAAGCATCAACGGCAACCATCAGCCTCAAGCAATAGATATAGAATAGCAACATAATTCAACACATACTTTATTAATTCTATACTATCAGTTTCTAAGAACAACAGCAATACTCCAGTAACTATCACAGTACAACTCATTGAAGCCAGTGATACCTTCTCATTCAAACCTACCCAAACCAATACTATAAAAAAATCTTCAGCAAACTTAAACCTACAACCCCAACAGCTGACAACTTACCTACAGAATATCTTAAACTAGCAGCTGATGCCATCTCCTATCCTATCTCCATTTTGATTAAGTGTTCTATCTCGGAACACTACATTCCCACAATTTGGAAAATATCTTACATCATCTCACTACATAAGGGAGGGTGGGACCTCTATTATGTAAACTCTCCAATTACAGACCTATATTTACTTTATCTCACCTAGCCAAAGAACTAGAAAAATGCATATGCACCCAACTCATGAACTGCCTTTTATCTTACAGTCTCCTATCTTATACACAGCATAGTTTCTGCCCAAATCATAGTATCACTATTGCCCTTCTAAATTTTACAAATACTGTCAACCAATATAGAAATGAAGGTACCCTAGTATCTTCCATCTTCTGGATCTATTCAAAGCTTTTGACACCATCTCTCACCATAAACTCTTCACTGAACTCTCTGAAGTAAAACTCAGTCACTCTTCTCTAACACAGTCCCAAAACTACCTTACTGGTCAACAAAAAGCTATTAAACGGCATCAAGAGCTCTCCTGTCTTTTACCTGTCACCATGGCGGTCTCTCAGGACTCAATTCTAAATCCTCTTCTATTCAGTATTTTTATCAATAAACTTCACACTGCAACCCACCTTGCCTCTGTTGTTCAGCACCCAGAAGACTCTACACTCATCTGTGCTGCTCCCACCATACAACAACTTGAAGACACAACACAATGATCTTTCTCTGCTGTGCAATCCTGGCTCTCAAATTCACAGTTGATTCTTAATCCAAGCAAAACAAAATTTATGCTGTCTGTATCTAACAAATGCATAGACTCTCCATCTTCATTTCATATCTATTCCTTCAACAATACCATAATAGCTACAGTATCTCAAATGAAACTTCTAGGTGTTCTAACTCACAATAATATGAAATATTATAAACATATTTCACAAACTATCAAAAAGACACATATAAAACTAGGTAAACTGTTCAGAATCAAACCATTTCTCACCAACACTACAAGACAGCAATTGCCAGAATCCACCTACTGCTATATGCCGCCCGTATTTTTCCAATCTAAAGAAAACAGATTAAGCAAAGCTAGAAGCATGCTACAACAAAATAGCTAAATTTGCTACAAATTCCCCACAAAGACCCTACCACTGCTGTGCCCTACAACAGCTCAACTAGTTATAACTGCCCCACTACTTAACTTATACCCAGCTCATTACTGCCCACAAACTAATACACTAAACAGAAAAATACCCATCTCTACAAAATCTACTCCTGTGCTATACCAATAATTGGATCCTTCCATCCTGTAATACATCTCTACTATAAATCACCAAATCCAACAATAGTGCTGGGACACACTTCACTCCTACCATCTCTCCAAAATTTGGAGCACTATCCCTCATAACTACAGCTAGTCACACTCTTCAAAAAAGTCCTTAAGAATCACATGTTTAACAACTGGCTCTGCCTGTGCTCTAACCCTGGCTAAGACACATTCCTTTAGTCAATTAGCTTCCGACCCACCATCCTCCACCCTTGATGCCCCCATCATATGTAACTATATGTTTCTCTTATACTACTCCTCCCCATCTCCCTCTAAACCATAAACTCCTTTCATCCCATATCATTCTCACTCTTCCCCTTTATTCCCCTTAACATACCTTCCTTTCCATGATTCTGTCTACCTAACCCTTAACCTGTTTCTCTAATTCCACTCTATTTCTGTAACCCTGTATTCCCTCCTCTTTGTCCATCAATTCCTCAACATTAGACTTTTTCAGTCATTATTTCTCCTCTTGCTTCTTCCCTATGCATTCCCCACATATTACTCCTTACTACCTAAGCTCCTATCATTCATTTTCCATCCTCTATAATTCTCCTCTCCTCTCTCATCCCTGTTCTACATGACTTACAAATAAACATACTACAATAATTATTACTCGTCTTCAGCATATTTGCATCCAAATCATATAATCTGTAAAGTCAACTTGTTTCGTGGATTTACCCTCCTTAAAAATATATATATGCCTGTTATCTATTGTAAAATTGTTTTAACAAATGCATGTTTACATGTGTGTTCTATTCATTATTGTTAATTTCATGGTTTCTATGAATTGTCCTATGTTAGCTGTGTAACAAGTTATTGTAATCATTATAACTATGTAATTATGCTAATTGTCTTTGGAGCTCTTCTCCCTGGGCCTCCACTGAAAATGGGCTCATACCCAGTTGGACTTTCATAGTAAACGAATGTCAAATAAATAAATAATTCGAGTTTAGTAGTGGAACAGACAGTGGCAAACTGGGTGGCAGAGGACTGGAATTAGTGGCTGGAGTGAAAGAAGATGTAAATAGTGGAACAATCCAGAAATCCGATTTCACATTTTATTTAGGTTTAGAAATGGAATACAGTTATAAAGCCACCTAACATAAATTATCTAAGACACAGTGTCATATTCTGATTTTGGTAATAAAAGGAGCAGGCAGATTCAATACAATATCTGGTAGGAGGACATGACAAGGTATTGTCAATAGTAGGGCAGAGGAGTGGTTTTGAGAGGTCATAGCTGGAAAGGGCCAAAAAGTGAGACAACAATTAAAAAGGAATAGGTGATAAAAGAAGGGATCCAAAGTCATATTGAACTGTGGGGTAGGATTTGTTTGGGACTGGCCAGTCTGCATAAATTGCATTTTGCATGGGACTAGCCAGTGATACTTTTACATCAATGCTATTTTACCCCTCACAAATTAAAATCAGTGAATGAGGGCAAATATTATTATTATTATGTTATTATTATTGGGCAGTGCAGTGGTGCAGCTGTTAACGTTGTTGCCTCACAGCAAGAGGTTCTCTGATTTGTTTCTCAGCTGGGGTGCCTTCTGTGTGGAGTTTGCATGTTCTCCCTGTGTTCGTGTGGGTTTCCTCCGGGTACTCCGGTTTTCTCCCACATTCCAAAGGCATGCATCTGGAGCATTTCTCCCTGGGCCTCTGCTGAAAACAGGCTCTGTGGAACCTAGTCAGACTTTCCCTGTACCTTTTTAGTAAGGGTATGATTAAATACCTAAGTGCCCTGTACCTTATTAGTAAGGGTGTGATTAAATACCTAAGTGTCTTGTACCTTATTATTAAGGGTATGATTAAATACCTAAGTGCCCTGTACCTTATTAGTAAGGGTGTGATTAAATACCTAAGTGTCCTGTACCTTATTATTAAGGGTATGATTAAATACCTAAGTGCCCTGTACCTTATTAGTAAGGGTATGATTAAATGCCTAAGTGCCCTGTACCTTATTAGTAAGGGTATGATTAAATACCTAGGTGCCCTCTACCTTATTAATAATAAGCCCTCCCAGACAATAGCTCTTACAGATATTCACTTTTTCCTCCTTACCCTTCTTTGGGCACACACTTTAACATTCTTTCCACTAGCCTGCTTCCTTTATGTCCCTGTTCCTTTTCATTACTACTCCTGACTCACTTTCCTTTTTCCTCCTATCAGCTTCACTGACTTGTCTTAACCCTTTCTCACTCTTCAAATTATTCTGTTATTTATTCATCCTTGTTACCTCTATTTCTTATCTATCCTGCATCCTATCACTAATCCTCATTCCCACCAGACCTTCATAGATAGTCCCACCTCACTTACTTTCTCCTTTCCACCTCTTTCATCATCTCCTGGGGGATTCTTTCCTCTATACTCTGCTAGACGTTTGTTGCATTCATCTCATCCAGAGACTTGTACACCATCCACACCCCATAGCTTTTCAAGCCCCGTCCTTCAGTATAAATTCTTACACTCCACATCTAACACCAAGACCCCATGACTTAACAACCCTCAACCCCAACTAGATAGTCTTATAGTCCACATCCAAAGTACAGAACCCATGAGTTAATACTATCCAACCTTTGCTAAAGATTGTTACAAACCTCATCCATCATCCAGACCCCATGAATTAGCATTCCCTACCCTCAACTATACACCCACAATCCTTATGCAGCAACCAGTCCAATGACTTAACAACCTCCACCATCAACTATTGAGTCTTACAGTTCAGAATGTGATATAAAAGAACTTGAGCAAGAAGGAGTGTATAAATATTTGGGAATTGATGAAGGATCAACAATAAAACATGAACAAATGCAAATTAAATTTAGGAATATTTTAGAAGACTTAAATTAATTCTTAAAACAGAATTGACGTCTAGGAAAAAAATTCAAGCTATAAATCAATTTGCTTTTCCTGTTCTAACTTACAGTCTTGGAGTGATTGACTGGCCACAAAAGGTGTTGGATAGATTAGATAGGAAAACAAGAAGGATGCTTCATGTTCATCAAATGGTTTATAAAAATTAGTGCATACCAAGATTATATATTCCCCGTTCCAAAGGAGGTATGGGACTCCATGAAACTGGTTACATGCACAGATTGGCAATTGTGGGACTGCACACATATCTGCTGACCTTACAGGTCTATATTACAAAGTCAAAAGATAAAAAGAGCGAACACTCTTATCAAACACTGAAAGCTGAAAGCACTAAATATTTAAGACACAGAACAGCAATTTTTTTCCCAGGGAAAAATCACTGGGCCATTTTTGGGACTTTGCCATTTGCTCCACAATTGCGCAATCTCTGAGTTGGTATATTTAAGTAGGGTGGTGTGGGGGGATGCCCCCCACTTAATTTTGTGTTTAGATATTTTTTTTTGCAGAGCAAAAATTGCTGTTCCGTGTCTTCGATATTTAGTTGTTTTAGCTTTCAGTGTTCGGTAAAAAAGCCTTTGCTCTTTTTATCTGTCGACTTTCTAATATAGACCCAACCAACCTTACAAGACCAAAACATAGTGAAAGTTTTGAAACTTGAGGAAAATAAATCTAAGATGACTTCCCTGCTTAGTCTAACAGAAGCATATCAGCATTGAGTGAGAATGGAAATCAAACCAGAAGTAAATAAAAATCAGGTAGCAACTCAATGTGCCAAAAAACAAAAGAAAGAATATAAGGTGAAGGATCAGATGAGAAGGTAAAAAATGTAGAAAATGCATAAATATAGTTATAAGTACAGAAAACTCCTGGAAGAACCTCATATTGATCAGGATCAAAAGCAGGAATGGTTAAGGGGAGGCAAATTCAAACCAAAAGATGAAAAGTTAATATTGGTGGCCCAAGCTACATACACGTTGGTTTACAAAGTCCATTGAACATGTGGAAAAAACAGATAAATGTAGGTTTTGTAAAACAGACATGGAAACAGTCACACACCTTATTGCTGGTTATGACATACTAATGACAGAAGGACTGTATACTGAAAGGCATAATAATGTGGCAAAACTGTTGCACTGGGGATTGTGCAAACATTATGGTACTGAAGTGGCTGAAAAACACTGGAAACATGAGCCACAAACCAACATAGAAAATGATGAAGTCTACATCAGATGGGATCACCTGTTGTCAACAGTCCAAAAGATAGATATGAGAAACTAGATATAGTGGTCCATGAAAAGAAGACAAAAGTAGCATTGGTCTTTGAAATTGCTACACCCAGTGACTACAGTGTCCTGTGTAGAGAGAGACACAAAGTCATAAAATATCAGGATTTGCAGGAAGAAATGAGAGCAATGTGGGAGAACGATACCCAGACATTCCAGTAGTAGTAGGAGCAATGGGTTTTATAGAAAATAATCTACAATCATATTTAGATATGTTACCAATACATGTAAATCCAAACAAACTGCAGAAGGAGACATTACTGGGCACATTTTGGGTGCTGCAAAGAGCACTTCTGGCTGACATAAAAAACTTTACACAATACTAATTTCATGAACTTTAATCGTACTTTGACTTAGGAGTGGGGTTCATTCCCATCATGGTATAAGAAACCCAAAAGACTTGGAAAAATTAAAAAAGGGAGAAACAGTTCACATCAAAATCCAGAACATATGACTTAAGAACTTCCATCCTCAACTATAATCTCATATTTCATATGTGACATCCAAAGAGTCCGTTACTTAACAACCCTCACAGTCAGCACTCTTATAATCCAAATCCAACAAAATTAAATTCCTCTTTGTACACATCATTCAAAGAATGAACGCAACTAGACATCTCTCTTCCCTATTCTCATTTTTATTCAAATTGCACTGTTATGTAACTCTTTTTAATAATACCACAATAATCATCTATTTATTTTATTTATTTATTTGACATTTCTTATTTACTCCATATTAACATTCTCTCAAGCAAAGTTCAGCGGCAGTGGCAGTTCTACATCTTAAATACCGCTACATTTTCTTTTCTTACCAATTTATGTTCTTTTCAACTTTGCATTCACTCAGACTGTCACTGCTTTTTTTAAGCAACTTCCATCAGTATTGATTATATGATTTCATAAGCGAAACATATAAAGTTATAATCTGACCATCCTCATGCATGGTGCCCTCTTAGTCAGCCAGCAGTGTATGTGTTCTTTTTTGTTAAGTTATATCCTGTTGACTTATTTATCAGTGAGGGCAGCATTGGTACATATTGGTTTCAATGGCATTCTGTCTCATTATAATATAGAAAACAAAGACAAAAACATTAAAAACTTCACACAGTTGTTGTTGTTGTGCCTTTCAGCTTTTCCCGGTTAGGGGTCGCCACAGCGGAACTCCGGTCCGCTAATGATTGGCAGTGAATTTTTACGTGCCGAGTTGCCAGCCCTGATGCACAACCTTCAACGAAGGTACAAAAACTTCACACAGTAAATGAAGAAAATTAAATTAACATTTCAAACTATTTACAACATGGGTTATCATTATAAATCTTCCATTTAGTTCAAAGTTATTTCAGTATTGTAGTTTACCTTCTCTCTCAAAATATTTTAACCATGTCAGTCATCTTTATATAAACCTTTTCTCACTACCTTTTATGTGTTTTTCTTCAACTTCACTAGCCTTATCATTCATTGTGATAAACTCCTCATTTGCTGGAGAGCCTTGTTTCTTCCATTTCCTAGTAATAGCTGTTTTTAACTGCTAGAGTTACTACTGATAGCAGCTTTCATTGACCCTGCAAAGGCTTTCTTTCCTCCAATATTCCCAAAAGGTAATGTTCTGCAGATAGGTCCCTATCTTGATCCAGCAATATGTTTATTATGTCTTGTTTGTCCCTTTCTTTCATAGTATCTGCATCTCCAGCATTTAATATTTGTTAGTGGAGATGCTTTGGCTATCCTGGCTGATGTATAAGAATATTTATGAAGCCACTTTCTTGCAAATACCATGAATTTGTGGGACCTCACAGCCTTAATCAGAAGTGCTAATAACTATACCCACTGAAGCTGGGTTATCACTGTTTGCAGCAGTGCCTTCCAACCTTGTCTTATCTTCCTAGCTTCCTCATTTCTGTAGCTGTAATCCCTTACACAAGTGTGATGGTATTCCCTTGCGCAGGTCTATTTCTTTTCTAACTTTAGTTATCCATTGCATCACTGTGGACAACTCTTCTGGGTTTGCCTGTACTCATTTTGTCTTCTTTACTGCCTTTATCAGGTGTAGGTAGTATTTTGCATTATGTTGTGGGATGTGGAATGTTTATTTTGCTTTCCCCAGTTGAGCACTTGATTCCTTTTCAATAGTGGTCCTCAAATTCTGGTAGACTAACCTGTGTTTCCACTTACCCACTGCTGAATAATATTGCTTGTTTTTCAATCTAACTCCTAGTGGCAATATGCCCTCTAGCCAGCCCCTTAACTCATTTGTTCAAAAACGTTCTTGAATTGTTGCTTTAAAGTGCTCAGCAGGGGTGATGATTTTCTTTATGTGCTAGTGCCCCTGAGTGGTTTGAACAAGTCTTTGATTTGTAGCCACCTACACTTTGATATCAATATATCTTTCTGCTCATTCTGTTGCTTTGCATAAAGTTATAACTTTATAACTAAACAGTATGTCTGGTGCTGATAATCCCACTTTTTTCAGGCAATATCAATCTACCCCAGACAACTCTTGATTGATCACGTGTATAAATAAAGTCTCTCACCCAATTTCTCATTGTTGCTAAGTCCTTCCTAAATGGAACCATCCAAAAATTCTGACCTACATAAAATAAATGTGATTCCACATGCCAGTTGAGTATTTGTATTTTTGATCTCTTAACAAATTTTGGGGTTTTCCATTTCTGAAGATTTGCTTTTCATCATCCAAAATATTTCCTTACTTGATATTGATCATTCATAGCTGTAATTTTGACACAATATATAAATGTGTTTTGATTCCTTTGTTAAAATATTGTCCTTTGTCATGGTCTTCTGTTTTTCAAATTAAAGGTAACCAGGTTCATTTTATATGCATTATTGTATATCCTGAAAATTCCCCAAATGTATTCATCAGGATTAAATTATATCACCTACACAGAATGTAATTTTAAGTTGTTCTCCACCTCATTTAAAGCAACATCTAGCCGAGTTCCTTATGGTCCATACTAATTCTTCAAGGTATATAGTGATTTACAGTGGTGAGAAGGGCACCGTTGTCTTGTCTCTCTTGTGAGTGAAAATTCATCTGATAGATTGGAGTTTGTCTTAATGTGCTCTTTGAAACCATTGTTAATCTCCCTTGTCAATGTGAGTCCTTCTTTTAGTAGCCCTACATTCTCTGACTCTGCAAAATGGTAACCCCATTCTGTTCAGTCTAATGCCTTTTTGGCATCCAAACACACAAACATTATTGACATCTCGTCTTCTTCTTCCTCCTGAATCATCATAAAGTGTATTATATTGTCACTCATGCTCCTCCCCTGTTTAAATCTGCATTGGTTCTTATCAATTATTATTATGGCCAACAGTTTCTTCAGACAGTTGGCCAAGATTGGCATGAATATGTTGTAATTATGCTTTAAAATGTATTGGTCTGTAGGAATTCGGGAGTTGGACGTCTCTGCCTTTTTTAGGTATCACTGTTATTACAATCTTTTTCCAGCTTGCTGATATGCCTCTTGTCACTTGTACCTTTTTCATACACTTAAACCATGTTATAATGATGCCCCCCCCCCAATCTGCTAAATTTCAATCAAGATTCCATTGATATCTGGAGACTTGCTCCACTCCTGCCCATCTGTTGTTTGTTCTATTTCCTCTGGAGTTATTACTTTTGATAATTCCTTATGAGCATTTTCTGCAATGTCTGCCATGGTTAGTGTACTTAAATAGGCTATTGCCTTCTGTATGTTATCTGGTCTAATCTCTATTCTATATAGGGTCTCATAATATTTCTTAATATTACTGAGATTGCTTTTGGAGTTTTTGCTTCTTGTCCAGTACTCGTCCGGTATTCTCATAATTCAGTTGAAACATTTCCCTAGCAGCCTTTTGGTGACATAGTCAGCCCAATAATGCTTTTATGCACATTGGGGTATTAGCAAAAAAGCTCTATCATTGCTATCTGATGCATTAACACCCTATCATCTTCTTCTTGTATTTCTAGCAATAGCGACTATAATTTTATGTTTTCACTTGGTATAAGCTTAGTAAGATAGTTTTGTAGTTTCCTTATTTGTTTTAGTATGATGTTTCTTTTTTCTTTCTTTCATGTTGTCTTTTATTCTTACTATGTTTATATTATCTAAATTTCCTTTCTGTAGTTCTTCTTTGATTTTGCCCCATGTCTGTATGTAATTTTCATTACACAGCATTGTATCCTGTTCTGTTTCTTGGACTCATTAAAGGCTCCAAGATTTAGTTAATAAGTAGCAATCTCCAGTGAAATTCCTGCCTATACTTTCTTGACATATTTGGTGTTAACAGTGGCTGAACATGGTATGATATTATAATTTAGCTTGTAATTAGCACTTCTATTAATTCCCTAAGTTCATTTGATATGAAGCCCTTGTCAACTCTAGATTAATGCTCATGTCTTTCACAGAAAAAGTATAATTTGATGGATTTTGTAACCTTAATAGAGCCATTATATTCACTAAACCCATGTCCTGCACTTGTTATTACACCTATTTTCTAGTTTTGTGATCATAACTTTGGCCCGCCCACTGTAAGTTTCCTCTCATGCAAAGTCATGTTGCAATCTCCAGTGGCTATTAAGTATATCAGGTCTAATACGATTTTCCTAAATAAATTTAGAGAGACTTTGGTTGAAAGATACATTGAAGCAAGTGCGATGTCATGGTTCTGACATTCCCCTTTAATTGCGATGTACCTTCCCATTTTCCAGCTTTCCAGTGACCTTTATTGGGAAGTTTCCTTTTTTTGGATATGTATTCCTCTTTTTCTAGAATCCGTGTAACTAGATTCCGCTGCCACATCATATCCTTGACCAGCTACTTCTTCATGTGCCTTCAGATCTAGATGTGCCTCCTGAAAACCTATTTATTACGCTTCTTATCGCTTGACTGCATTGAGAAGTTTACTCTTTTCACTGGATTGGGTAGGCCATTCACATTCCAACGTAATATTCTATTTCTACTCGTTCCTATTTATCTGTTGCCATTGATTCTCTTCCCCCTCCCCACCACATTTCTTCCTTGATCCCCTCCTAACCGGGCCCTGAAGCTCCTATCTACTTTTGTCCTCCATCTAAGATAGATCCTCATGTGCTCTCTTTCATTGCTTCTCTTTAATTTGACTGCGTCAAATGGTTCTCTAGGTTCTGTTTATACAGCTTCCTTTTCAATATTTTCTTTGTTTATTTGTCTTTAACAGTAGAAGAACCCTGTAACAATTTAGTAAAAAAAAAAAAAAAAAAAACTGAAAACAAGCTGACTACTTCCAAGGTGGGAGCAAACCTCCTTACTCAGCACAGCTTCAGCATCTCCAGCTCACCTGAAAGGTGAATGCAAACTAGTTTTGCACTGGCATACTGTGATACCTGCTCCATCAGCCTTTTTTATATTGAATTTAAAATTGAGTCTTAATTGCACTTTAATAACACAGAATTAATTCATCGACTTGTGACACTCCATTCTAGCCTTTACTGTTCCTCCTCCTCCCATACTTCCTCTTCACTAGCTCCATGTGTGCTTGTTATTGTGGATTATAGGTTCATAGGTTCATAGGTTCATACTAGGCTACCTGCCCAAGGGCATTTATAAGCCTAGCCTAGAGTTTTTTGGCTTTCGCCACCCCTTTAGTTTGAAGGAAACTATGCCCATTATTTTGCTGTGCCTCTGTCAAGCAGTGACACTGAGGTAATCCCTGGGGTATACCTGCGATCTCCCATCCATTGGTCAAGATTTCTCTTGAACAAAGCCAGCAAGGTGCTCTGCCTCACATGTACCGGGATTTTGTTCCACAGCACAGGGAGTCTCTGTGTGATGAATCTGTCCCTCCAGCACGTCCTATTAATAACCGTGTTAAGGTTTAAGTCTCTTGCCCTTGTAGTTCTGATGGATTTAGATTTTTTGAGGTGAAGCATGTTCATCAATTCCGGGTTTGACATGGCCTTGTATGTCAGGCACAGGTCACCTCTGAGCAGACGGTAAGTGACTGAATAGAGCTGGAGTTCCTTCAGATTTCTGTTTAAAATCTGTGTTCGTCCTGCCCATCCTAAGTTAGGTCCTTCTCTGTACTTATTCATACCTCAGAGTAAACTCCACTACCTATGACATTAAATGGTGGAGTGAACCAACTATCTTACTTATCGCTTGTCTCAAATGTAAAAGTTAACATATATAATGTAAGTTAACATATACAGTGCAAATAAATGATCTCTTGATAACCTGTAAAAAATCGAAGTTCCGCTTATTTTTCTGTTACAGATTTTCTTTTCCCCTGCTATAACTATCTACACTGCTACTGCATAAGGAACATTAAGGGAAGCCCCTATGTTGGACTATACAAAGTGGTACAGACCTAATTACATGTGAAATGCTTTAACTTTTCAAACTCTCATTGGCAAGTACAATGTTGATGGGAGTACCATAAAATATGAGAGCAAAGAATGAGAAACAGAATAATTAAGGATTATATAATTCAACAGTTTTAGTATTTGTTTAAGTCTATTGACAGCCTGGGAGGACATGATTGACAGACCACAATGCTTTACCAGAGATGGCCTTCATCTGTCACACCTGGGCTTCAGGCTTCTGACAACGGCTCTTGCCTCCCCCATACTGCCTTTTTTAGGCAAAGCCATGAGCACAAAATTACCAACATGAAAAATTCTTCTAAACAAAATTTAAATGTCATGCTGCTAAACGCTAGGAGTCTTAGCATGAAACTGTGAGGCTATATTACATCACCAAATGCTTAAAAAGGTGAACAGTGATCAATCGACCCTATGTAAGCGAAAGCTTACAATTTGGAACTGTCTGAACAGCGATTTTTTTCCAAGGGGAAAACGATCGCTGTTCCAACAAAAACTAAATAAATAAATAAAACATTTAAACATTACATTAAGTGGGGGCTTTGCCCCCCACACCCCCTGATGTGGGGGGGCTGCACCCCCCACACTCCCCTACTTAAATATACCAACTCCGAGACTGCACTACAGTGCCGAAAATGGCAAAGTAACAAAGCAGCCAAGCAAATTCTTTCCCAGGGAAAGAATTCACTAAAAAGCCGCTTCAATATTTTGCCATTTCAGGCTTTTGAGTTCGACCAAGATGCATTTGAAAGAAAGCGTCTTCGGTCTTCTAATAGGGAAACCAAAACTGCACCCATTGCAAGCATTCCTCACCCTGGAGAATGCTGACATTTGTGCAGTTACTGAAATTTGGTTCAAAGCTGTGGGGAGCACCCCAGCCTTATCAGGTCACTCATCCTACCATACTTTCAGACCCCAAATAGAGGGCTACAAAGCCAAAGGAGATGGAGTTTCAATATTTATCAAAGACATACACACCTCCAGTCTGGTCAAATGGTGTGATGTACAGGAGACACTCCAAGTGCAGTTAACTGTTGACAAAACACCTATGAAATCATAGCTAGCTACAGACTCCAAACCATAACTCAGGACACCCACTCCACCTATCTGGACTTACTTGAATCCATCAAGATTCAACCCTCTACCCTAATCCTGGGTGACTTTAACTACCCAACTATAGAGTGGAAGACCTATTCTACCCCAAACATTAATGCCCAGAGATTCCTCAATGCCAGTGCATTGGATCAGCTGGTCGACACCCCCACAAGAGGTGAAATTATCCTGGACCTGGTACTAACCAACATGAGTAACCACCGTAGCAACCCTACAGTGCCATCCTCCTTGGTAAGATCCAATCATAAAGCGATCACTTTTGAAGTCATCATCTCCCCTGACCCCGCTCCCTTGTCACATTCAAACAAAAAAAACTTTTCCAAAGCTGACTACAAAATCTTGAGCGCAGGTATAAGCAGCTCCATAGCCACCATCCCTTCAGCTGGAACTAGCACTAATGTCCAAGCCTACACTAAAAAACTATATGAGCACCTACATAGCTGTATGGACTCAGCAATACCTGACAGGACCAAATCTTCTTCCTCAAGGGAGAGTAAACCTGTCTGATGTACAGCAGCAATAAACAAACTCTATAATAAAAGGAAAAAATTGCTGTCCATGACAAAGAAGGAACAGGAGCCGAGTTGGAAGGAATCTCTCCTTTGTATGAACAAATAAATAAGGTCACTGGTGAAACCCTCTAAGGCTAACTTTGAGTCCAAATTGGCCACACCCACTAAAGACAATTACAAGGCCTTCTTCACATATGTCTGCAGTCTCAAAGGTAAAGACTAAATCTGCTCTGAACTGGTGGTCAAGAACAGCATATACACAAAAGCTATACATATAGTCAACCTGCTGGCAGGCAGGTTCAGTGAAAACTTCACCCCCCCTTCCCCCCATCAGTAAACCAGGACATCCCCAGCACTTAACCCACTCCCCTCATCACCACGGAACAGGTCTTTAATGCCCACTTAAAGGCAAAAAAATACAGTCTCCATGGGACCCGACAACATCCTTGGCTGCATCCCACATGAGCTCAGGCATGAGTTCTCAGCTCCATTAGGCATCCTATTCAACCAAAGCCTGAGCACTGGCTTCATCCCAGCTGAATGGAGGAAAGCCACTGTAATCCCTCTATACAAAGGTGGAGTGTCCACTGATCCAGGCAATTATAGGCCCATCAGCCTAACTAGCCTGATCTGCAAGGCTATGGAATGCGTATCATGGACTTTATAAACAAGGACATTGGCAACCTCCAAACACTTGACCCCACACAGTTTGGTTTTGTCAAAGGGAGATCATGCCTATTAAACTTGGTCAATTTCTTCGAAACAGTCACCAAAGCCATGGACAAGGGAAAGACAGAGCACACCACCTATCTTGACCTAGCCAAAGCCTCCAACACTATTCCCCACTCGGGCATAATAGATAAACTCTCCCAGCTGGGCATCGACCCGTATGTTACAAGATGGGTAGCTAACTGGCTCACTGATTGAACTCACTCAGTCAAAATAGGGGAAGCCACCTCTTGTAGTAGATCTGTAACAAGTGGTGTACCCCAAGCATTGGTCTTGGGGCCTCTACTGTTTGCGATATACTTTTTTGAGGTGCAAGCCAAAACCAGCAGTCTGTGGCTGACCAAGTTTGCAGATGACTGCAAGCTGGGTGCTGTCTTAAATTCACCTAGTGATGTGAAAATCCTGTAAGAAGGCCTTACCCAAACTAATGACTGGTGCCAGGAGCATGGCTTCAAACTGAATGCCAAGAAAGGCATCATTATCTCCTTTGGGAAAAATGGTGTCCTCACTAATTATCATATTAATAACAATTTACTAAGCATGTAAGCAGTCGTGAGGGACTTGGGCACCCAGGTTAATAGCAACCTGACTTTTGACCACTACATTGCCTCCATTGTACAGAAGGCTTTCTACATGGCCCACCTCATAAGTAAGGGTATTTCATCCAGGAACAAGGAGGTCATAACATCTCTGTACACCTCCCCTATCAGACCCATTATCGAGTACAATGCCCCCTTCAGCATATACCTTGCCAAGCACATGCAGCAGCTGGAGAGACCACAGAGGTTCCTGACCAGGAAAATCCAGGGTCTCAAACACCTAGCCTATACAGATAGGCTAAAAGCCTTGCACCTCTACTCAGTCTCATACAGACTGCTTAGAGGTGACCTGTGTCTGGCATACAAGGCCATCTCAGACCCAGCCTTGATGGAGTTGCTGCATATCCATAAGTCAAAATCTACTCAGGAAACCTGCATACAAGGCCTAAACCTGGTCTGTGACATTAATAGAATTTGTTGGCAGGATAGATTTATGTCCCAGAGACTCCCGCAGAGTACCTCTCCTGCCTTCTTTAAGAGGAACCTGGATGACTGTATGGGAAACAGAAAATATACCCATGGGATCACACCTGTGCCCCTGCTTCACAGGGGAAACAGGTGCTGGCTTTGTGGAAACATGGGCAAAATTCTTGGCTAGGCTTATAAGAGCATCCAGGCCAATATGAACCTATGAACCTATGAACCTAAGTATAAAAAAACAGACTGTCAACAGATAGAACATTGTGTGTAATTGAATGTTCATAATATCAAAAGTTTTAATGCCTGAAGAATGATTAAATAATCATACGATTGTTTCTGCAAGCATTACTTTGTGGGAGGTCACGGAACAGCGAGAAGGGGAAATTTATCCTTTTGTCACTCTTGGGCAATTTCAGATTGGATAATTAGTGGGGGTGGGGATGCCACACCCCCCAGTGCCTCACCCCCACCTCACTCCACATGGGTGAGGGAGTTTTGCCCCCTGCAAAAAAAAAACAGATGTTGTAGGGAATTTTTGGTTTCATTCTTTTAGAATTGATATTTTGTTAGAGAATAAGCAAACCACAATACATCCAGCACATTCCCAGCGAAGAGGTCATATTCCTTACAGAATACTCACTGTCACTGAGATTCTAGAGACTTTCGTGACTTACCTCATACTCTCCACTAAGAAGTCAGCCTGTAGTCAATCAATATCCCGACAAGTAATACATATCTTGGCCTGACTAGCACTGCTCACATACCCTACCTTAACCAGCACTCCCTGAGTTACACATATCCTGCCTTAACCAGCACTCCCTGAGTTACACATACCCTACCTAAACTAGCCCTCCCTGAGTTACACATACCCTACCTTAACCAGCACTCCCTGAGTTACACATATCCTGCCTTAACCAGCACTCCCTGAGTTACACATACCCTACCTTAACCAGCACTCCCTGAGTTACACATATCCTGCCTTAACCAGCACTCCCTGAGTTACACATACCCTACCTTAAACAGCACTCCCTGAGTTACACATACCCTGCCTTACCCAGCACTCCCTGAGTTACACATATCCTGCCTTAACCAGCACTCCCTGAGTTTCACATACCCTACCTTAACCAGCACTCCCTGAGTTTCACATATCCTGCCTTAACCAGCACTCCCTGAGTTACACATACCCTACCTTAACCAGCACTCCCTGAGTTACACATACCCTGCCTTAACCAGCACTCCCTGAGTTACACATACCCTGCCTTAACCAGCACTCCCTGAGTTACACATACCCTACCTTAACCAGCACTCCCTGAGTTACACATATCCTGCCTTAACCAGCACTCCCTGAGTTACACATACCCTACCTTAAACAGCACTCCCTGAGTTACACATACCCTGCCTAAGCCAGCACTCCCTGAGTTACACATACCCTACCTTAACCAGCACTCCCTGAGTTACACATATCCTGCCTTAACCAGCACACCCTGAGTGACACATAGCCTTCCTTGACTAGCACTCCCTGAGTTAAACATACTCTGCCTTAACTAGCACTCCCTTTGTTGCACATACCCTGCCTTAATCAGCACTCCATTTGTTACACATACCATACCTTAACCAGCACTCCCTTTGTTACACATACCCTGCCTTAACCAGCACTCCCTGAGTTACACATACCCTACCTTAACCAGCACTCCCTTTGTTACACATACCCTACCTTACCAGCACTCCCTGAGTTACACATCCCCTACTTTAACCAGCACTCCCTTTGTTACACATACCCTACCTTACCAGCACTCCCTGAGTTACACATCCCCTACTTTAACCAGCACTCCCTAAGTTACGCATACTCTGCCTTAACCATCACTCCCTTTATTGCACATACCCTGCCTTAACCAGCACTCCCTGAGTTACACATACATTGCTGAGTTACACATATACCCTGCCTTGACCAGCACTTCCTGAATTATACATACCCTACCTTAACCAGCACTCCCAGAGCTACACATACCCTGCCTTAACCAGCACTCCCTGAGTTGCACATACCCTACCTAAACTAGCACTCCCTGAGTTAGACATACCCTACCTTAACCAACACTCCCTGCCTTAACCAGCACTATCTTTGTTACACATACCCTGCCTTAACCAGCACTCCCTTTGTTACACATACCCTGCCTTAACCAGCACTCCCTGAGTTACATATACCCTACCTTAACTAGCACTCCCTAAGTTACACATACCCTGCCTTAACCAGCACTTCCTGAGTTACACATACTCTGGCTTAACCAGCACTCCCTGTGTTACACATACCCTACCTAAACTAGCACTCCCTGAGTTACACATACCCTACCTAAACTTGCACTCCCTGAGTTACACATACCCTGCCTAAGCCAGCACTCCCTGAGTTACACATACCTTGCTGAGTTACACATACCCTGCCTTAACCGGCACTTCCTGAGTTATACATACACTACCTTAACCAGCACTCCCTGAGCTACACATACCCTGCCTTAACCAGCACTCCCTGCATTACACATACCCTGGCTTAACTAACAATCCCTGAGTTACACATACCCTGCCTTAACCAGCACTCCCTGAGTTACTCATAACCTGCCTTAACCAACACTTCCTGAGTTACAGATACCCTTCCTTAACCAGCACTCCCTGAGTTGTACAATGCCTTCCTTAACCAGCACTCCCTGAGTTATACATACTCTGCCTTAACCAGCACTCCCTGACTTACACATAGCCTGCCTTAACCAGCACTCCCTGAGTTACACATATCCTAGCATGAACAACACTTATCAGTTAGTCTAGTGGGTTAAGGTTCCAGTTTGGCAAGCTGTTTCCTGTCTCAAGAGTACAGGGAGTTAAACATTAGATATTTTATTTGTTTAGATGTTTTTCTGTGGATATTGTTGCTGTCAGCAGTTTACTGTTGCTGTTAAGATTATGTTAAGTATGCATATCCCTGTGAGTGGAACTGAGGAGAAGGTTCAGCATGTGGTATTCCTAGCTATCATGAATGAATAGATTATGAAGATATTTAACATTTTTAGTATGAACAAACAAGAGAAGGAGGATGAATAAAGGCAAGTTAGCAGTAGTGAGAGAGACATTTCAAGCGTACTGTAGGTGAAAGAAGAACCTTCCATATGCAAGAGATGTTTGCAAAAGCCAAGGTTCTCAGTAAATAACAGACACTTCTGTATCTGAGCTCATAGATATAAAGATTGTAAATTTGTGAGTTTGGTGACTTGAATGATTTTTAAAAGACAGGATTGTATGTGACATTAAAATGACCATTTCACAGGTAGACTGTTTATGCTGAATGGGGTCAACCAAGTAAAATTAAAAGCATACAGTCATTATCCAGCACCCATCTGTCTGTCCAGCTCAAAGAAACATTCTGCACAACTATGTTCCCAGTCAGTCATTGCAATCCAGTGACCAAAAATTCCTGTCAGTCTACAAACCTATCAGATTTGCTAGGCATTTTCTGCAGTTGTTAAAGTTTGCTAAGACCTGGAATGCCTTACATTTATCCATCAGATCAATACCCTCCCTCCCATCCTTTAATACCTCTCTGAAAGATTTCCTAACTAAAATCTGTCTCCGTTCTTCCTCAAAACCAGGATGAACTATATCCTTAAATGTGAACAAGTACCGTTTCATTTCTTATACCTCCTTACTCTTCCATCTTCACTTACTGCCTTACTTTTGTCAGTTTCTCTTCCCTAACTTTCTTTCTAAATATACCATAAGTCTGTTTTTCCCTCACTTCATATTGCAATTCCTGTTTGTATTAGACTAACTTACCTTCAATTTTTCTACAAACTGTCTAAAATGTCATTAAATACTAAATGATTGTCATATAACTTGTATTGATTCTTAACCAATGTTTTGATATTATGTCTAATTATTTAAACTGCAGATGTTTTTGTTTTATTTTGAAGATTGTAAAATGATTGTTCTTAAAATGTTTTGTAATAATTTTGAGCTTTCCCAGGCCTCCAATGAAAATGGGCTTCTACCCAGTTGGACTTTCCCAGTAATCAAATGTCAACAGATAAATAAATAAGAGCTGACTAGGGAAAAGGGAGGGTGCACAATTATAGCTATGAATGATAATAACACCAAAGCACATAAAATAAAAAGATAAACATGACAATAAGAATGTCTCATTGTAATCCAAGATGGTGTTTAGAAGCAGCTGCATTGTAAGACATAAAGCTACATGCCTTGGATACTGTTAAAACATGAGAAAACTAGAATGTTATCAGACCCATAATTTAATACAATGCCCCATTTGGGATGTACCTTACCCAACACCTGCAGCAACTGGAAAGACCCCAAAAGTACCTTACCAAGGGGATCAAGGGGCTCAAACAGATGTCCTATGCAGCTCGGCTAAAGAAACTCCAGCTCTACTCAGTTGTGTACTGCCTACTCAGAGGCGATCTGTGTCTGATGTATAAAGCCATGTCCAACCCAGAATTAATGGACATGCGTCACCTCAGGAAATCCAAATCCCTTAGAGCTACATGCTCCAGGGACTTGAACCTCAGCACAGAAATAAATAGGACATGCTGGAGGGACAGGTTCATATCCCAGAGGCTCCCCTCACTCTGGAACAAAATCCCAATCCATGTTAGGCAGAACCCCTCACTGACCCTCTTCAAGAGAAATCTTGACGAGTGGATGGAAGATCGTAAGTTTACCCCTGGGATCTCTTCTGTGTCCCTGCTTGACAGACGTACAGTAAACTAACCTTAAAAGGGCTACCTTCTGTGACCTACTATACAGAGGCACAGTCAATTAATCTAAAAGGGTGGCAAAAGCCAAATACACTTTGGCTAGGCTTATAAATGCCCTAGGGCAGATAGCCTAGTATCAACCTATGAACCTATGAACCTATGTGTAAGGGCTACAAAACAGATATACAGAGGCGACATGTGCGGAAATAAGGTACATAAGGAACATTGGTGGTAAAATGCAGAAATCCATGAAGTCATCGAAAGAAACAAGGAGTACAGGCAAAAGCAGGAGATAGAAAAGGCAGGCCAAGAACAAAGTGGTCAGTGGTCAGTACAGAGGTATCAAACTCCTGTCATGCTGTATGAAAGTTCTGATGAGGCTGATTGATAAATGAACATGCAGAGTAGTAGAAACTAAGATGGGAGATTAGCAATTCAGGTTCAGACCAGGATGCAGTACCTGATGTTTGCAGTGAGACAGATCCTTGAGAAGCTAAAAATGTGGAAAGAGTCCAGCTGGGCATTCCTAGACTTGGAGAAAGTATATGACAAGGTTCCAAGAAAGCTGATTTGGGCCATCCTCTGGTGGTTTGAACTCCCAGACACACTGGCAGAATTAGAGCAAGTTATGTAGAAGAACCCAATGACTCAGGTATGAACAGTGTTCAGTCTTATGGAGAGGTTCCCTATGGGACTGGGTGTGCATCAAGATTCAGCTCTGAGCCCACTGCTGTTCATAGTGGTGATGGACTACATTATCAAACAGGTCAGAGAGACAAGTCAACAAATTTGCTGTATGTAGATGATGTGGCATTACAGGCAGACAATGAGTAAGACGAACAATGTCAGTTTACTTATTGTAAACATTTGTATCTAATTCTATGTTCGTTGTATGGTTGAAAATGTTCACATTTTATTAATGGGAATGGAATGATGTTTCATTTTTTATGTCAGAGATAAGTTGGGATCCATCTTTGAAATTTTGTATAAAATTTGTCATGAACATTCAAACATGGGCAATGTGTGATAGGCACTTTAAATTATTGATTGGTTACTGAAGGATGGTTAATTGAATGTAATAAGTAAGATGTATGTAAAGAAAACTGCTTGATGTAATAACTTATTCTCTGAAGGCGTAAGCCAAGGTACCAGATACAACAGTAAAATCTTTTGTCCTGATGAGTTGTATGTTTTTTTCTGGAGTTGTATGTGTGTTTAAAGTGATACAACACCCCAAACCCATGCAGAAATGGGTAAAAGGGGGCTGGTGATGGTGATGATGATTATTATAATGGTGATGAATGCAATACAAATAATCAAATCTGCAGATTCTGTTGGAGGTGTCAAACTGATTTTGCAAAATTATATGAAAGATTAAATAAGTCAATGTTTCACAATTTGCTTATTATTGAGTCAATAGAAAACACTAAAATGTTCATAGCTGCATAGCTACAGGAGGAATGTAGATAAAGAGTGGTGTATATGCCACAGCAGGAAACATGAGCATCACCTATTCTGAAAAAAAACTGCAATTCAACAAAAGGATGTTACTTGTATGACAGATACTGATGTAGAATGCAATATTTATCTGAAGCTACATTTAAAGGATTGAAATTGCCAGTTACTATATATAAATATGCATGCATACTGCTGAAACCTTCTGTCTGCAAGCAGAAACCAGTTGTGTAGAATTTGCTTACTTATGAGCACAGACACAAAAAGTTTATGTTTCAAGTTGTGTTTTTGGGCAATGAAGAAAACAATGCTTGTTTACAAATAAGGGAAATCACATAATAATAACCAGAGTAAACAATTCAAGCATTAACTCTAGCTGCATCATTAATCAAAATAGAGGTTCAATCTGGGCTTCCAAGATGGCTGCACATTGCTCAACAGCTTAACTTCAGGTCCCAGTGTGAAAAGAGAAGCAGAGAAAAATGAGCGCCATTGAAACTGCTTTGGGAGGTAAAATTCAGTTACTGGCTAGAAAGCACACTGTCCGGATACCAGCAAAGAATAAATTTGGAAAATATGAATGAAAATCAACTTGAAAAGGTGAAAAGAAAACACTCCCTGGGAAGAATTCTGAAGCTGTTCAGCCAAAAGCTGTTGTATGTGTAAAATATATTAAAGTAAACAAGTACATCTTAGTTGTAATGAATACATGCTTAATGTATAACAAGAGAGGAAAGGCTGGATAAAAGCAAGTTTAATGTTAATATATTGTGATCCTATACTCTTGGGGTGGAGGTGGGGTGTAAAGAGCACTGATTATATTATATGTAGCGCTAAGATTTTTTCTGTTATTTTTACAAGATTAGATGTGTAAGTTAGTGTTTTCTGTAAGCAAGTGGGTTTTTAAAATGCGACAAAATGCTGAGTGTCATGAGAAGTGCTACATTTTTTACATCTGCAACTATATTAGTTTTTTCATTAGCAAACTTTCAATAGGAATCAAGAATTCTGCAGTGGAAAGCAACTGCAAATTCTGTTTCAAGTGAAATTTGCAAAAATTCATGCTGAGTACTTTCCCATGAAGATGAGCTGTCTGACAGCAGGTACAAGCAATTATTATTGAGAGTTCTGAGCATTTTTTGCATAGGAAAGTGCAACATTTAAAGGTACAATGGCAAGAGTTCAGTGAAAAATAAAGTCTGGAATTACAGAAAATGAAAAAGTGTTAGCAGCCTTAATACTTTTACTTGTAAATATTCCTGTTCAGGGATTATCCTGCTGCCATTGTATTGGATTTTTTGAAACTTATATATAAATATATTGTCTTTGCTGATTTCCTATATATGTAAATGTTTTTTGTCAATATTACTATTGTAATTTTTACTCTTTGTATTAATTAATGTTTTTTTTTGGCATGTCTGTAATTGTAATTGGAGCTTTTCTCCTCAGGGCTTCACCGAAAATGGGCCTTTGGCTCAGTTGGACCAACCCAATTAACAAATGACAATAAATAAAAAAATAAATAAATAAAATACTTTAATGCATTTAATATAAATGTATATGATATTGTTGTATTTAAAGATAGCCATAACACTTTTTGTCAGGGCAAACTTAAATGTTTTATAAAAGCATACAATCTGTTTTTCACAGCTGTAAGGGAATAAGGAAAGAAAAGACAGCAATCAGTGTAATTGGAAACACAGGCTGTAGCATACACTTTAGCATGGGTAATCTTAACTAAGGTTAGGTAATGCCTGTTTGTGCAACTGTTGATTTGGGGTGATTCTTTCTGTCTGATGGGCTACAGGTCATCTCTTGAAGATGTACATAGTTTTGGGAGTTTGCTCTAAATTAATAGGGGCTGTGGTATTTTGAAAATGTATTTAGGTTTTTGTTTGAGGGTTTTTATTAAAACAAATAGAATTGAAAAAATGTCATATAAATTCAAATGGAGATTAGAAGAAGTATCTATACAAAAGATCAGCCCACCAAACAGACTGTACATGTAACACAAAATCTGGAAATACACATTCAGAAAACTGCTGTGCATAATGGGTGGAAACAATAGCTTTTTAAAATAGCAGCAATGCTATCCATATGATCTTGGAAAGTAAATGGCCATACAGGTATAGAGAAAAAGGAAATAATATTGAATTATCTTAAAGAATACAGAGTGCAAGTAACAAAGCTGCAGGAGATACGTTAGGAAAGAAATAAGCATGTGAATTTGACAAAGAAAGGATTCCAAGATGATTATTCAGCAGAATACCTGGGATGAAGGAAAAGGGAAGTAATTATACTAAATGTTAGCGGGATCCAGTAGTATTAGAATTGGGAAAAAGGCAGTAATGGTAGATTTGTGGTAGCATGGTCCTATTGGCAAGGAAGAAGGATACACTGTCATGTATTTATATTCCACCAAACAGTGCTATTATGTAGCTTAAGAAAATTTGGGGAGAAATAATCAGCTTTTGGCAGGAAATATTATTTATGGTTTGGGACAGGAATTTGATTTGCAATAGTGAGGCTGTATTATAAAGGAAAATATAACAAAGTGCAGATTTCTGAAGAAATTTATGGAAATGTTTGGTATAGAAGAATATCCATATTAGTAGAACAACTGGGTTAGAATAGACAGAAAATATATTTCATAGGAACATGTGTATTTAATCAAAAGCTTTGACATACATCCAATAACTGTTTCACATCATGCACCAATAAAAGCCTCAGCTAAACATGTGGGGTAATGAATTAAAAAATGAGACAGTGACACTTTACCACTTACCTGATAAAAAGAGAGGAATTTAAGGACTGGGTAGTGGAAATTACTCAAGAGTTATCAGGGAAGTTAGAAATATCTTCAAAAGTTATAGCTAGTGAATGGGATAAAATGAAAATGGAGTTTAAAAACTGGGTAGAAATAGAAGAGAAATAAATATGGTTAAGAAATAATAGAAATTCCTCAGAGAAGTGGTTAAAGGTCAAAGTATTGCAAAGTATGGGCAATCTCACAGAATAAGAAAATGTGCAAATGCAGACTGATAAAGAGAAACAAAGTAATATCTAGATAGGTTCCCTACTCTTGATCGAACTTGAAAGATTGAAACGGCAAAATACCAAAACGGCATATAAGCAAATTCTTTCCCTGGGAAAGAAATAGCTTGGCAGCCTTCGTTATTTTGCAATTTTCATCACTGTAGTGCGATCTTGGAGTTGGTATACTTAAGTAGGGGGGTGTGGGGGGTGAAGCCCCCGCCCCACTTTATGTAATGTTTTAAAGTTTTTTTTTTTTTTTCGCTGTTCTAAGTGTTCTGGATAGTAAGCTTTTTCTTACATGGAGTGGATAAATCAGCGTTCACTTTTTTAACCATTCGCTGATTTAATATAGACCCTCTAGTTAATATGCATGAAATTTTGAAAGATTGCTGTTAAGCAACTATTTTTTGATAGTAACTGCAGAGTACAAAAACTTTTCCAGTGTATATATATATATATATATATATATATGAGTATCCAGGAATTTAGCAAACAGCTATGTAATAGACTCTCTCCCATCCACAATAAGTCTCATACATGGTTGATTAATGTTCTTATGTATTTTGGAGAGACCAAACATGGTGGGAAATTTGGGATGTAGGACTGTGAAATTATTTAATTTATCTATAGTGATTGTTCAATAAACAGATCATTCTTAATAAACAATATTGCACTCATTCAAAGATACTTTCTCATAACCTGGTGACTCAAAATACTTAACATTTTCAAATGGTAATCATCGTTTTTCATGAAGACCAGTCCCCCTCCTTTGTCAAGTTGCAATATCCTGATGTTACAGTTATTTCCTAATTCCTTCAGTTTTAATGATTCCTGTTCAGTCAAATTATATAAAAAGGACTTCTTACCTTCCTGTTACATTTAAATAAATCCCATATGTCCACTTCACAAATCTTCTGAAACAAGACAGTAGACGAGGTAAGGGAGGATTAAATGTGCTAGAAATTCTTACCAGATGAACAATGCCATCCATACTGTATAAAGAGTTTCATGTCAGTCAAGGTGTTGTCTATATGCATCAGCTTGTTAGGAACAAAGGAGAGACCATGGGATAACAAATCACAGCATTTCATCTCCATTTCAAAAGATTCAAAGTTATACACTGAACAATCATTGTTAGAATTCTTAATGATGACACAAGGTGGAAGGCAAAACTCGTTGTTCTCCAATGGGCCAATCACATCTGCCAGATTCAGTTTCTTTTAAATATTCTTTTCTTACAGTTTTTTCAAGTGATATTCTAAAGATAAAGAGCATCCTACAGAAATATTGCTGTTTGTAGACCCACAAAGATGACTTTAGGAAATGGGTGGGTGACAGACCCCATGTGTTTTTTAAACGGGGTAGAAATTTAAAATCTATCCTTGATATGAGGCAACATGTGAGAAGTAAAAATGCAGGGATGAAAAAATGTGGTGGGTGTCCGTATTGTAAACACTTCTTGGTCTGTGACAATATTAGGTTAAGCAACTTACAGTTTTCCATCTTTCACAGATTTACCTGTTATTCTAAAGGGGTGGTATATTATTCCTGCTGCATGCATTGTGCATGTTTCTACATCGGAAAAACTGAAAGAAAATTAAAAAATCATATTGATGAACATTTATATAACATGAGAATAGACAAGGAAACAAATGTTTTATATAAGTGTGTACAGGCCAACAGAAATCATTTTTTTGTTTTTGATTTTGTGTTATGGAACAAATATTGATGTGTGATCGGTGACCCTGGTCACGGGTTCCTATTACTTGATCGAACTTCAACAAGTTCAAACCCTATATGGTCGAAACCTTATAGGCAAACTTGCAGAAGTTCAAACATGCTAAAAAAAAACTTAAAAGTAAAATAAACCCTTGCAAGCACCCCCCACACCTCCCGCTCTTTAAATATACCAACTCCAAGATCACACTGCAGTGCACTAATTCCCTTTCCGCACTATAGTGCAGTCTCGGATTTGGTATACTTAAAGAGCGGGAGGTGTGGGGGGGTACAAGGGTCTTGCCTCCCTGCTTGCAACAGTTAGTTTACTGTTGCATGTTTTTTTTTTCAGTGTTCAGAGTTTTGAAACTTCGAACAGACAAGTTCAATATTGTCGTGTTTGAAGTTTCAGAACTTTGATCACGTAATAGGAACCCCCCTGGTCACTATTCCTAGGGAACTATATTAGCAACTTTCCACCAATGCACAAGGCCTGATTTGAATGAATTAGTATCTATTTCCTGCCTGTTAAAATTAAAAACTTTACAAAGTTAAGGTATTTAATACTGAATTTTGTAGTATTTATTTTTTATATACAACACATAATAATGATGCTTTTATTATGGAATATGATGTATGGTACTGTTTTTACATTTTTTAATATTTTATGACTTAATTATTGCAGTTTGGCTTGTTTCGTTTCCTTGTAGTTACATGCTTGGCTGTTATGAATGGTGGGTGTGAGCCTTTTTTGATAATATTGAGTTAAGAACAGCTGATTGTATCTGGGGGGTTGGCTGAATGGGTGCATTTGATTGGTTATTTTAAAATAATGAGCTTATTTAGTAAGATGATGATGTTTTTAATTTATCTGATGATGTTCCTATGAAGGGACAAAAGTGCTTATCTAATCATATGTATTTTGGAGTCTTTTGATTTGAAATTAAAGTTTTTATGGAGTTAATATTCAACAGTCTTCTACTGACTTGGGATATGGGTGGGTTCAGCTTTGAGATACTACACCTTTTTACTGAGTTTGTTTATTTCTTCATTGTCTAGGGCAATGGAAGTATTTGCATTCCCTAATACAATAAAAAGGTTAATATTGGGAGGATATATGAAGGATGAGAGGCAAGAATCAAAGTCGGAAGGTTACTCTCAGATAAGTTGTGCTTGAACTGAGGAACCAGGCAGGAGTGTCCTCTTTCCCCTTTGTTATTTGCTTTACATTTAGAACCATAGGCGAAGGAAATAAGGGACTCAGAAATGCAAGGATATAATTGGTAATGGTAGTTAAAAAAGTTGGCTTTATTTGCAGATGACATTATTTTGTACCTGATAAAAGGACATCTTAGTGTTGTGCAATATTTTGAGACAGTTTTGAATCTTTTCAGGATATAAAATTAATCATGATAAAACAAAGGCTTTAGCCATAAGTTATGCAACCACACATGAGATGGCTCAGCAGTACTCTTATTTATGGGGACACAATTTATTAAAGTATTTAGGAGTATGGATTAAAGATGCTCCTGTTATGGCAGTTAAGGATATGTGGGAAGAGACTAAACAAAATATTATGGAAAAACTGAGAAACTGGAAGCTCTTGTTTATGGATATGGATAATAAGATACAAGAAGTGAAAATGTTTTTAGTCCCTTTAATTTTATATATGGGTCAGGCATATTTTTATCGACCAGAGGAGAAGTCGTGGACAATAATTAAAAAAGAGATGAAGAAATTTATCTGGAAGAGGGCAAGAGCGAAGTGGATAAGTTGATCCTTCTAATAGAACAAAGTGGTTTATAATTACCTGATTTGAAGGAATATTTTAGAGCTAGACAATTAAGGCTCATATACATAACTCAAGCAGAAGGTTATAATTCAAAGTGGAAGGGGATGATGATGAAGCAAGGGGGAAGTCCAAGAAATAAAAAGAGTGGGATTTTGGATGCATATCTGTAAGGAGAATAATAAGAACCGTACAGAACATTATATTCATAATGTATCAGAAAGCATTCTTAACAATTAAGCCAATGCAAGAATGGAGAAAGAAGATTTTGCCATTAGGGGTGACTTCAAGTAAGGGTACAGAAAATAGGCAAACATTGGCTGGAATTAACTAACTGGAGAAAATGGCTAAAGGTATTAGGAGCAAATAACTAGGCAGCAAAAGGTAGTAGAGTGGTATGAGGCCAAGAAGATATTTGTACTGCAGGCTAGACACTGCCTTCCCTACCAGGGATTGATATCAGAGTATCGGCAATGAGAAACAGATAGGGGAATCTTAAATGAAAGATTAACTCTGGTGAGGTTTTTAGTTGAATCTAGAACAGAAGCTACTATTTAAAAAGAGATAATTAGTACGGTATATAAAATATTGCATGACAACTATAAGAATCAATCAAAGGAGTTTAGAGAAGATTGGTAAGGGAGACTGGAAAAGCAATTTATAAGAGAGTGATGGGAGGACAGATTATATATATATATATATATATATATATATATATATATATATATATATATATATATATATATATATATTGCTGTAGATAACTACATGGCTCCCAAGTATGCAACAATAAGAAGATTTAAGATCTTTGCTTGAAAGTGTTTGCATAGGTATTTTATACTCCAGGTAGACTTCATAGAATGTTTGCTCAGGTTGATAGCAAATGTCAGAGGTGTGATGGGGAAATAGTAACTGGGAACATGTGTGTTCAAAGTGTAATGAGTTCTCAGATTTAAAAATTCCCTGCAGAGTGTTCATTCAGAAATATTGACTGAGCGAATGGCTTTAACTAACAATATGACTTTTTTGAGCTGGGACACAAGTTCTGAATTTTGTAGAGTAAGGTGTTATTAAGTTTAATTCTGTTGGCTGCCCAAAAAATAACTAGAAAATGGAAATCAAAGTCTAACCCAACTGTATTTGAATATTATAAAAGAAAAAAGAACTGGAAGAGGGATCCTTAGAAAAGGGAAGGCGAATATTACATAGCAACAAATTGTAATTGTGCGAACAATACATACAGAATAGTGTTCAGGATGAAGAGGAGTGAGGTTTAAGGGAAGGCAAAAAATCATCAATTTATGTAATACTGGACTGATGATAATTACAAAAAAGAAATAATATGTGATGTATAAAATATTTAAATGAAAAGTGTTAATATTGTTTTTTTTAGTTTTTTTTTTTTTTTGTTAATGCATATTTACCTATCTCTTAAGTGACAATTTAATAAAGGTATTTAAAATAAAAAAGTGGGAGTTCAGTCTCAGATGTTTCATCAAAACAGATCAACACAATTCCTGCTAACAGGAATACAACTGGCTGCAGTAATAACTCAGTTATCAGCATTGCACCAAGAGTTAACAGGTAAAATGCAAACAAGAACTATAACATCTAATCAGGACACTGTAGTTATTAATGGAATTCTGGGAAAATATAATGACTTCTTGATTGGATTACCCTGTTCACTGGAAGATACTACAAAATGGCATCTCAATAGACAGGACAAATAATAAGTGTGTCAATGAGAATACATGTAGTGTTTGGAGAATTAAACAAACAAGAACTGAAAAGAACTGAGTCTTGCTGGGATTCTCAAATAGGATGAGGCCGCTATGATCAGAACTAATGGATTAAAAGGATACACTGTCCACAGACAATTATTGAAGATTCTGCTTCCTGCATGCACCGGATAAATATTGTGCTGCTCTAGCTGTTAGTCAAGGCATTTTCACAATTCAAACTTGACAAATCTAGCTCTAAACTATGTTTCTTTAAACTTCCTTGAGGAGATATGTTTCTTAAATTGCTTTTTGGCATTTCTTTTGGCATATTTTCAGTGACAGACATTTTCCAGAGAGCTCTTGGTAAAGGAATACAGCGTCTTGGCGAAATCAGAAGCAGAATATTGAGACCTTTAGATTTTTTTTATTGCTACTAATAATCTTTCAAATAATGACAGTATGGCTTCAAAATCATTCCACTAGCTATTTAGGAAGAATGGGTGTCTGGGACCTTGAACAGTACTAACAAAAACTCAGTCAATGAGCTAGGTGACTTCAGTGCCTAACTTTTGCCAACATGCTTACATTAGTTATATTAGTTAAATCTAGACAATAGGCATATTTCAGGATGATCTAGACAATGGATTTGTTCTATGTATTTAGAAATCTGCTAAAGTTATACCTTGAAAGCTACAGACTCATAAGTCTTACTTGTATACTGGTCAAATGTTTAGACAGGTTAATGTTTAAGTGCATTAAGGTAAATAAGCCCTTATAAATTATATATGTCAGCATGGTTTCACCACATGTAGGTTCTGTATGACAAACATAATCCAGTTCTATACCAGCATAGTTGATGCAGTAGATATGAAGTAATCAGTGAGTATAATTTATTAGGACCTTGTTGAAGCTTTTGATTTGGTTCCCCACTCAGATTTAACATCAGACCTTAATGAATAGAACATTAATTTGTCCGTTGCTAAGGGAATGCCAATTTGGCTAAGAATAGAAATAAGGGACACCTCATCTCGCTGTCAGAATGTTAGAACATGAGTCCCCCAGGGATCTGTGTTGGGACCTTTTCTATTTAATAATAATAATGTCTTTATCGCTGCTATGCCATTATCAGACAATGCCTTGGTTTCCAGGTTTGCACACGATGCAAAACTTGCTAGTATAGTTCAGTTCTGACAAAGTGGTTACCCAAGTGATTTTCAGTTTTAAGTATATAACTTGTGTGTGTGGACTGAAATTAATCAGGCCCTCTTCAGAATCACAAAATGCAAAATAATGCATGTCAGAAATTCAAAATAATTATCCCAGTATGTCCTAAACAACTTTCTGGCAGCTAGTAAAGAGCTTAGAAATGTGAGGTAATGGTAAACACATATTTGTCTTCAAATTCCATGTCAGCAGTATAGTAAGGAAATGTTTTAGCATCCTTAATCGCATACTAAAATCAATTACAGCTGAATGTAATCATGTTTTACACCAGTTTATATGGACTTTATTTGTCCTGTTGTATGGCACTGATTTTGTTCATATAGACCTAGGGATATTGTCATGATGGAAACATTCATTCCAAATAAATAGCAAGAATTAGAGAACTTGGATATAAGAAAAGATGGTAAGCACTTGATTTGTATTTGATCTGCTACAGATCGATCAGTTAAGATGTTATATGGACTTATAAGTGATCTAAGGGCCTTGCTCTTTAGGTTACTTCATCTATTAACTTCTTCTCCCACAACATCAATACAGGGAATGATCATCATTCCATTATGAAAGATCTATACTTGGGGAAGAACTAAAAAGAAGCTTTTTCAATGTAGAGTTGCAAGGGCATGGAATCACTTGCCTTTAACAGACAATGATTCTTTATCACTTATTTCTTTGAAATATAGAATTGATGCTTTCCTTAGAGTTTTTTTAAAACAACTTTTATTGAATTTGGTAGTAACATGTCTATACAATCCAAATAATTTTAAAACTGTAATGTATTCAAGTTTCCAAGGGTTCGTCTGTGGTCTACATAAGTTAATAATGTGAGTTCCATATTGTGCAAACCACACTGATTAACACAAACTTATAAATCCACACAGAATAAAGCTCTCTGTTCCAAAATTATATGTCAGCTGTTCTAAACTCGTTAAGTGAACTCATCTACCTTTACTTACTTGCAGATACAATGCATCTATGGTATTTGTATAACTAACTCTCCACCAGTTAAATCTGATACAGGCCATTTGGATGACACATATCTATTAATAAAGAACAGATATTGTTTAATGCTCTTCTGTCAAACTGATTAAAATCTGATGATTTTTTTTCTTCTTTAGTTTATTTTTATAACTGGGAGGAAAATAATCACTGGAAAACGGAAACAGGACCCAAAAACCCAGTTTAAAAACATTTTGAAGCTTCTCTCATCAATGCTAGTCAAAGAAAATTAAATAAAATCATCAGAAAGAAAGGCAGAAGAAAAATATGACTACAACTAATCTTTGGTCCAATGTTCTGCAGTTCATTGACAAATTTGATGCCACTGATGCATTCATCTTGCTAAAACCACTAAAGTCAGCATTTATATTTTCTTTATATTGTATATTCAAATTCTGAGAGTAATTGGTGTCTCTTCTGTAAGTGAACTACTCTATGGGCATATATTGCATATTGTGTATACAGTTATATAATTATGTTTTTTGTTTCATACAAAACAAAAGTTGCATTATAAATAGAAATTATTTCTAAGTTGATAAATTGGTTCTGTAGATATGTTTACTTTGATTTCTGAAAACTTCACTTCAACCAATAACATTTTTATGAGGAAGACGAAATCAGTTTGGAATAGGGCTCATGATAATCTCATATGAGAAACTGAGTCATTAAGCCAATATTGTAACATCATAGAGAGTTTGCTTATACGAGGAGTTACTCAACAAGAGTATGATATAAAACTCATCATGCTGTTAGATAGGCAATGTAGCCTTAACTGAAACTAATCGCAAATCCATGGGTCGTATACTAGTATCAAACTGTCTGAAGACAAATGTGGAAAAAGTGAAGGCTGTACTCAACAGATGAAATCTGTTTATATGTCAAATCTTATTTGATTTCTTGGAATGGTTCACCATCTGTCAAAGTTTATGCATAACTTACCAAATGTTACTGTCTTGTTAAATCAGACAGTAGACAATACTTTACTTGGTTTTGGTTAAGAAGGAAAGTCAAAAGGTTGAAAATGTTGAAAGTTGCTGCTCCAACCCTGATTTTTTTCTTTTTAAACTTCATTTCCTTAACAACTTCTAACTTTATTATATGTTAAAACATTAATAACAAAGAAAATAAAATACACCAGAAACACTAAGGATGTAACTTTTCTCAAAAAGCATTCAGAAATATGGAAGGGAAATATCTCCTTTCATTTTGCTTTAAATGACACATACATATCAAATACATTTCTATTTGTATTTTCAATGTTGTTGTGTCTTTCGGCTTTTCCCGGTTAGGGGTCGCCACAGCGGAACTCCAGTCCGCTAATGATTGGTAGTTGATTTTTACGTGCCGAGTTACCAGCCCTGAGGAAAAACCTTCAACAAAGGTATGCCCATTCACGCATGTCTCCACGCAGAAGACGCTCTAGCTGAGAATCGAACCGGACAGCATCTTACTGTGAGGCGACAATGCTACCGCAGCACCACCACCGTGGTTTTATTTGCATTTTCAATGTTGTTTTTAATTTAATATTTCATGTTTCTGCCTTCCCTGCTACTAATGTCTAAGGTGCTCATCTATTCCTATTTTCCTCACTCACCATTCCATATCCTTCACCACCAGACTATATATTTCTTCTGTAATTTTCTAAACATCTTCTCCCATCTTGGTAATCTTAGTTTTCCATTTTCTGGTTGCTGCTTTCTCTCCTGTCAACATAACTAGCTCAAATAATGACTTATGCAACAAGATGTATGCTTTCTAACCATGATTAAGAAAACATTTTGAGTTATGTTTCCTCTCTCATTCTATTTCTTGCCAGACATTTCTTGCAGTTCTCTCTTAGATATCTGTGATTTTGAACATTCCCAGAAGGAAAACTTGCAGTCCCACTGTTCATGATCTCACACTTCAAGCATATTGAACTAACTCCAGAAAACATCCTAGCCAGTTTTAAAGGGCTGTAAAAATGTTTAAAAAGATCTCACACAAAAATATAAATCAACTGTCTGCATATCTTGGAATAAACATGTTCCACCATGCCTCAGATATGAATGTTATTCTTACATTTCTTTTCCTTGCTCTTTGTTACTTTACAATTCACCTAAACAAGAGGCACCCCCCTTGCTTCTGTTATCCAGCTGATATATTGTGGATAATCTTGTTTCTATATCTTAGACCATTATTTATCAACCAATTATTGCAATGGGAGATGTCTTCCATCATTCAGTATGTGCTGCTGGTATTTCAACACAAATCCCTCTACCCAGCATCCTGAACTTTCCTTGTTAAAAGGTTGCATTTCATCCATGCAGATTTATGTGTAAGTCTCTTGTACATCCCATAACTCTGAAGTACTGTGTCGTTTGTTAGTCAGTAATAATGCAATGTTATGCTGGTCAGCTAGGACTGGGTGAGATGTTGCTGTAGAAAAATAAATTAGTTGCATGTAGGGCTGGAAGTGTACCAAAATTATAAAAATGTATGATTAACCATTCTTTATTTGGCATTTCTTTTTTCTCCAGAGTTCTGTAACCTTGAAGTTGGTATATATATATATATATAAGTAAGGGAATTGGGAGAAGTAGAAATTCTCCCACATGCAGGATGCAAGGTAGCTTGTCTCCTTACAAATAAAAATATTTTTAGTGTTTATTTAATCAAAGTTAAGTTGTAACTGGCTGTATTTTTTATCACATGTTACTCAATGAACTATAGCAGTTCTGCATGGAAAGAGATATGCCCAGCACAAATAGATAATTCCTATAGCAGATCCAATCTTAAGAAACACAACAATTTGACAGAAAAAGATTTAGAAATTCTATGGCTAATTCTACAGCTACCCATGTCTACTAATATTCCAAATGAGCTTAAGAAATGTACAAAAGAAGATGAAAAAATCGCTCGTTAAAAGACGTCACCTTCAATGGAATGCCAGATGAAATGCTTAAATGACATAGAAAATTCACTCCAATTATCCATATAAATATAATTTTCATGTGTGTTTTGTCTACTGTGTACAGCAGTTGAACTTAATATTTAGATCCAGTTGATGCAGTCAATACTTGAAAAGATACATAAATAATATCTTGGTATAGTCAAATGTAAGTAAAGAACAAATTATATTCAGTACTATTGTAAATGTCAGACTAAGAACAGAAACTAATTCAGAAATGATAGATCCATATAGTTTTTCCTAATGAAAATACAATAGAAGAAAGGATTTCATATAATAAGCCAGGTCTGTCATGAAACAAGGTAGAAGATGTTTCAGTACAAAGAAAATGATTATCTGCTCTGAGTAACCTGTTACTTTCATTATCCAGAGGACTTACAAATCAGAAATATAAAGAGTACTAAAGTGTTTTCAGACATTTTTCTAGAAATTGCATTCCAGAAAAGTTATTTCTCGGTCTGCAGTTTTCAAGTCAGGAGTGTAAGCTGCAAATTACTGGGAATTCGGGCCTATTATGTCAAGCCTATGCTATCCTCTCTGCTTGATGGGCAAATAAAGAGAAAAGTGCAAGCAATCAATAATCTAATGAGGAAATGTAATAATTTGCCACTAGCAGACTGTCGTGCCATTTTAGAGTACATAAATTTGCCACTTCAAAGGAAAGGCTTAGAACTGTTGAGTCTCTTAATAAGAATGAAAATAAAGTCTAAATTGCCTACTACTTATCCTTTGCTTCAAGTGGAGAATCAGAGCAACGTACTACACTGATTAAAGCACCAACAAATGAGCGAGACATTTGCATAATAAAGAATGTGTTTCTTTTAAAGGAGAAAGACAGAGTAAACACAACAAATTCTGATGAGTATGCAGTTTGCTTTGTATGTAAAAGAGTTAAATAATTGTTGCAGTAATTTCAGAAGTAGGTGGATATTAGTCTTCTTAATGAGATATTCAGATGCACAAAGCTAAACTATGAGGCATGTACATTGTCTCAAAATGCCAGAGTATCAGGCTTTGATAAATTAAAACAGTCTTCTAACAGAGGAATGACCACCTTTTCAGATAAAGATTTTTTTTGTTTCTCATTCCAGAGGTGCAGAGGAAAGAAGAAGAGAACAGAGAAGCAGAACATAAAATTGGAGAAAGATTAAAAGTTTACTATTACTGATGTTTCAATTTCATTATGATGGATTTTGTTTCACTTTCATTATGATGGATTTCAATTATGCAAGATCTTCAAGATGCACCATCTGCTTCTACTACTGTTGCTGAAAGAGTTGTTAACTCAGAAAAGTCTGTCTAGCAGTACCTGTGGTATTTCAGACATGGTATATTTATTCAAATGCATTTATACTAATCATACTATATATAATGCAATATTGTGGTTAATTCTTCAATAGAGTGACAATGAGATTTAAATACAAAGGCATCTATATTTAATTTAAAATTGTCTTGCAGGTTTTGATTTTTGAAAAATGTGTATAACACTATGGCATAGCTTTGGTGTAGGATTATGGTATAATTGTAAATAACTTAATAATTTACCTAATATCATTGCTGGTATTCATAGTCTTGGACTACACCTCTCAAACTCTTGGCACAAAAAATCTGGACTAAGCTAAAAATACTGGGGAACAAAGGCCCAAACATAGGGCAAGATTTAAAAATAATGCTCTTATAAACATAGAAAGTTGCTAGGAATAATAGGTTTTGTGTCAGAATGCATTTTCTAATGGATATGAAGTTTGAAACTCAAATGTATATAACTATTTAGTGATTTCTGTCCCCAATGATTTGCCAGAAAACCACACATTTTATATGAAACAGGCCAAAATTATGAGGCAAAAATCTGGACATTCTGTGAAAATCTGACAATTAAAAGGTATGTCCAGGACTTTGCACATGCCTAGTAGTTATCTACAAATAGCCCTACCTGATGAATATGAAAGTAAGCTCAGTGTTGATCATTTGCAATGAATGAAGATAAGCAAAGCTCTTATTAAAAACTCACCCATTTATGGCAAAAGCATAAAGCATGCACAATTAAGCATTAGGAATTTGCAATGCTTACAATGCTATAAGTCACTTCAATAAAACTTTTCTAGACATTCTCAATAGCTTAGCTCCTCTCCGAACCAAAAGGCCTAAAACAAATCATGCTCCTTGGTTTACAAAAGCCACTAAACAAACACTGCTAACTAGAACCAAAAATGAAACTAAGCAGATAAAATACAAGCAATTACACAATCAATCAAAAAAACTAGTCACTGCTGAAAAAAAAATATTTTGCACAGCAACAAACCTGCCAAACCAATAATCCAAAAAAATTCTGGAAATCTATATCAACACTTCTTTCCCCTGGGACATTTCAAAACCCCTTGCCAGCCCCAGAATAAGCACCATCTTAAAAAGCTGACATGTTTAACTCCCACTTCATAGATACTATATGAAAAATTTTAAATCCTTCATCACCCAACACCAACTCCAACCCCACTGAAGAGCTAACCCTGACAGACCCTGCAAATAGTAACCTAATTTTAAACTCCTCCACCCCCCTCAACCAACCCAGCATAGCCACACCCTCAACAACCACTTTATCTCTTCAATCTCTTCCCACCTCACTTGTAGAAAAAATTCTTACTAAACTAAAATCCTGTTCCCTCTCTGCTGACAGTCTTCCATCTAAATATCTAAAACTAGCCACAGAAGCAATAGTCTATTCAGTCAGTATTCTGATCAACAGGTCCATCACTGAATCCTGTGTCCCCAGATTTTGGAAAAAAAAAAATCTATCATTACCCCCTTGCACAAAGGTAGAAAAAACAAAGAACTATCTAACTGGGAGGAGTGTCCAAAATTAAATTTACACCAGGGGAGGGCAATTCCAAAGCCACCAAGTTCAACAACACTTGAGCAGGAGGATGGGGAAAAACAAAATGCAGACAGAGACCAGCAATATTCAACCAAGCAAATAAATAAATGTAGCACAGTTTTGTTTACTATCACTGAAACAGACTGAGTGCAAAAATATACTTATATCAGCTTTGTGTATCCAGATGGTTATAGAATCAATCACAGCTAGCTACAAGGAAGCAGCTCTGATGCCCAGTACAATCTCACAGAAATGTAACTCTTTATACCAGCAGTATAAAAGACACATACTGACCCTGAGAAACAAAATGCAGACCCAGACTAGCAATATCCAATCAAGCAAATAAATAAATGCAAACAAAATACAGAGGCCAGCAATATTCAGTCAAGTAAATAAATAAATATAGTACAGTTTTGTTAGCATAATCAAAGTAATTTACTACTGTCTCAGAATAAAATATGATGATGTCTCTTAACAAATGCATTGTAAATAAAGTTCAGAGTTCTGATGGGTACAATAAAGAAACTATATCTAATGATTTTGTTCTAGTTCCAGTATGAAAGATTAATAATGTTCTTGACATGTCTCTTTCATCTGCTGCCACAGTACCTGCAAGACAACATTTAGTTCTGACTGAAAATCACATTAATAACTGAGATCATGCAAAGTGACTCCTTGTAATACTAATTCTATTAACAACTGATCAGAAGGTAAAACCTGATTTATTTGTTCTATATTGAAGTTCTTTAAATGTTCAGACTGATTCTAAATGTATGACAAAGCAGGGAAGCTATAGCATAATACTTCTAAAGTTCATTATATTTATTCCTAATATCTACCAAAAGAAAGTGGGACAGTTCAGTATCATTTTAAATGGGTTAATGTATAGGGCTAGGGTTAGGATTACCACACATTAATAAGTTATTCTCACTCACAGCTGCCTGTAATCCGTAAAAAAAAAACTTTCCCTGAAAGTGCCATTACTAAAGTATAACTGTAGGTACTGTTATCTTTTCTTTCGAGACAATGCAGAAAACTTTCTCTGTTAAATATTTGTGAATATTATAATCTGAAACTCTATCTTTTAAGGGGGAAGAAAACAAAACAAAAAATTTTTGTATAAATTTATATCTGTATTCATTAGGAAGTTTTCACCCAGGGCCTTACTTGAAAAAGGAAATCCATACAGTTGGGCTTTCCAGGTAAAAGAAAAAAATGAATATATATCACATTTCTAATGAAGTTTGACCACTGTGAGCCTAACGAACTTAAGCGCTTAAATACCTGCCATGTTACTCAGTAAAAGTCAAGTTTCTATGCTGTTCTAAATGTTTGCTTTGCTTATGAACATTATTGATGCCTAATTAAAGCTATATATTGAACCAAAGATTCCAGTTTTCAGTGTTTACATTTTTGATCTTTGTTGATGTAATATTGTTTTATATTTATACTATATTGACTATTCAGACTTTGGGTCTATATTAGAACATCGAATATTTAACAGTTCGAATCACTAAAGGTCGACCTTTAGTGATCGAACTGTTAAAACATCGAATGTTCAGAAAAAAATAAATAAAAACAACAAAAAAAAAAAGTAAACAGTGTAGGCAGGGGGGAAAGCCCCTCTGTACCCCCCACACCCCCCACTACTTAAATATACCAACTCCGAGACCGCACTACATTGAAGTAAACAGAAATCTCCCCTTACGGAGATTTCCGTTTACTTGTTCGATGTTCTGCAGTTTCACTATTCTCGTGTCGACAATGTCAGATTCAACATTGTCAGCTTTCGAGAATTTAATATAGACCTTCAGAATTTGACTTAGCAATGGGGTCCATTACCATCATGGTATTAGAAACCCAAAAGACTTGGTGAAATGAAACCATATAAAACCATTTAACTGGATCTCTTGCTACTCTTGATAAATATTGAAAATGATAAAAGATAAACATTCTTCTTTTTTGTCAGGGAGAAAGAACCCTGAACCCTTGATACTTTACTTTTTGACTCTGAGATTGCACATCAGTGGGGAAAAAAACATCTCAACTAAAAAAAAAAAGAAATGGCACATGTGTGTGTGTGTGTGTGTGTGTGTGTGTGTGTGTGTGTGTGTGTGTGTGTGTGTGTGTATGTGTATATATATATATATATATATAATATATATGTGTGTGTGTGTATACATATATATATATATATATATATATATATATATATATATATATATATACATATATTTTTTGTTGAATAGCTAGTAGCATATATTCTTTGTTGAATAGCTAGTAGCTTGTTTTCAGGGGAGAAATTTAGCCTGGGCATCTGAAAACTTCCCTTACTCTTCATTGCTGTGAGTAGGAACTATTTGGGAGGAGCACTTCCTGTTTCCATTCCAGGCACAGAGGCAGCCCAAAGAAACAAGGAGACAGTTGGAGAGAGAAAGAGATGATGGAGAAGTGAAAGAAATGAAGGAGAAATAAAATACTGAGACCAAAGAATGTGTGCAGGATTCAGAGGAAATTTTCCAAAGAAACCTGGTTGATGTAGATGAGTCAGGAAATGATTGATGTATAATTACAGCCCTCCAGTTGAAATGCTTATGGGATAATTTACTTAAAGAAATGGTGGTGCAGAGTGAGACAGATAATGAAGGAGATGTTTTCTTGGGAGACATTATGGAGAAAATAGAAAAGAAGGATGCACAGACAATCCTGAAGAATAGTGGTGAGATGGAAAAAAAACTTATACAAAGAAAGTAAAAGAAGGCAAAGGTAAAGTAGCATAAAAGAAGTCAGAAGAAAATGAAAAATATAAGGACATGGTAAGGATTCAAAGTAAAGAAGATGAAGAAATGGAGAAGTATGAAGTATGGGACAATTTAATAGCTCCTTTCGGTGTAAAAGCACATGAGGTAAGAACATGTATTATTATTAACAAAGAGACATTTTGTGACATTATATTTGAAACTTTTTTTTTTTAAATGGAAAATTTTCTCAGAGAACCTGAAAAAAAAAAAGAAAGATTGTGACCAATGGAGTCTTTATCTGATAAAAGTATTTAACAGGGAAACACAAAAGAAGATTTATGTACAATTTCAAACAGAAGTGGAAAGAGAGACTTTGAAAGGGCAATTGAAAGCTTTATGTAAAGAAATATTGGACATCGCAAAAGTTTATGACAAAAGGAGTTATTGGACTAGTGCCTGTGAATGTAATATTCTGTTAAAAATAGAAATAGAAAAAAATATTCATATACCAAGCATGACAAATGTAAAGGGGAATATGGATGTTATAAAATACTGGGGGCAATCCAAAACATTTTTCTTTTTGTGGAAAAGAAGGACATTTGATAAGTTACTGTGACAAAGGAAAATGTTATATTTGTTGGGAAGTGGGACATGATGCAAACAAGTGTGAATTGAAATGTTATAAATGTAACAAACGTGGACATTTATGGATGGATTGCAAAAATGAAAACAACAGTAAGGATAAAGAAAAAAGAGAAGAAATGAACAAAGAAAAGACATTTTAGAAGTAGTAGAAATAGAAGAAAAATTAGATGGAAAAAGGAATAAAAATGATATAGAAGAAGGTTCTGAAATAAGTGACACAGAAGACATAAACTAGGAGGTAGTAAAAGGAAAAAATAATTCAATTGGTAAAAGGGTAAAAGACAAAAAAAACATTTAAAGGGATAAGCATAAAAGAAAAAAATGAAAGAAAATAGATAAAAAAGAATTCATGCAGTTAAAGATTTGGGCTTGGTATAATGGTTAAGGTGTTTCACTCACAAAGTACAGTGTTTAAGTCTGTCCTCTGGAAGGAAATTGTTTAGGCTTGCAATGGCTTGTTAAGGAAGCTAACCTAGCAATTAGCTATGAATCTAAGGAAACATGAAAATTGTAGAGTGTGTTTTGTAAATCTGAATTATATTAAGAATACAGTAAGAAGAATAGGAACTGTGCAGTGGTGTAATACATATGATGTAGATGTAATTATATTAGAAAACACAAGATTTTTAACAAATGAAAGATTACAAACAGAGAAACTATGGAGAGGAAAGATAATTTGGAATTTTGGAAATGAGAGATGTTCTGGAATAGCAATATTCTGTAGAAATACAGTAAAAATATTAGTTGTGACCAGCAAAAATGGGAAAGTTAACCACTGCAGATTTAAAATGGAAAGAACAAGTATATAGAATTATAACATTATATGCTTATACTGACTATAAAGAAAGGGAACGCTTATTTCATCAGATTTTAGACTATGTAGTGATAAATATAAATGTTATAATGACAGGAGACTTTACCTGTGATTTAAGAGGCAGGCATTCTAAGATGTGGTAAGATAAACCTTTGAAACAAATAATCATGGAGTTACAAAAGGGGTATGCATAGAACTGAAACAGATTATTTTATAGTACCAGAAGGTTTAGTTATCAGAGAAGGGGGGTAGTTAAAACAGGATTTTCTGATCATCTTGCAATATAGAAAGATATAAAAGTAAACAAGGAATATATAACAATAGGCAAATGAATAAAAAGGGATAAATTAGAAAGCAGGGAATGTAGAAGGAAAGTGATTCATAATATGGCTATGGAAATATATTACTATGAGAAAATGTTATTAAAATTTGAATGGTGGATGATGTTTAAGGAAAAAAATATAAAAACTGTTTTTACAGTGACAACATGATGTGAGAAAAGCAGAGAAACACAAATATAAAAGATCATATAATAATGGATCGGAAGATTTAGAACATAATGATATAAAGTACTTTGACAAAGAAAAAACACTATATGAAAGAAATTAAGAAAAATACAAGAATTGTTATATAAACAAAGATATTTTATACAAGGAAAAAGAGAAGGATCAACTTAATTAGGCAGATTAGTAAAGCAGGATGATAATGTTATTAGAGAAATAAAAAAATGTAAAAGGAGAAGTAGAAAGAACCCGGGAAAAAGATTATGAATAGTGCAGTACAATATGTGCAAAGAATGTTTAAAGAAAAAAAAAGTAGTGAAAAATATGGAAAGTAAAAAAAAAATGAAGAAGGGAGAAAAGAATTGGAAAAGGAGATTTCTTTAAATGAGCTTGATAAAGTATTAGGACAAGTAAATTTAGATTCAGCTGTAGGCTCAGATGGATTAGGGTATGACGTATAAAATGTAAGGGATTGCAAAAATATATATTTTTTAAAGATTTTGAATGAATGGTTAAATGAAGATTTTATGTATAAAGATGTATGTTTTGGAATATTTAAATTCATATGGAAGAGGGAAGATAATTAAAAAATGGAGACCAATAGTGTTGAATAATAATGATTATAAAACCTTTATGAAAATAATACAAAGAGCTTTGAAACTGAAATGGAGAATATTATGAAAAATAGCATTCTGACATCCCCATTCTGGGCCAGTAATCAAGGATCCTGAATCCTCACCACTGACACTGGAGAGGGATATTCACTTGGAACAAAAATGGATACACCCAGTATTTACAGATGCAGCTCTCAGCATCAAGCACAATTTCTCTTAAGAGTACACAGGGAACAAAGTCTGGGGGCTGGTTTTCACTCTCTCTTCAGATCCCCAACAAGTCTCCTCACTGGCACAGCTATAGAGCTGAGTCCTCAGCAGAGTGCCCAAGCCAAGTCCTCCACCACTCTTTCTGTGAAACCAGTACTTCATGTTCCTCCTCCCAGCAACTGACACACACACTCTTTGAGATGTGATTTTCACACACACACGCACACACGCGCGCACACACACACACACACACACACACACACACACACACACACACACGCACACACACACACCTGGGAAAGGCTGGCACAGATTTATTAGCTATGACCCCTTCTGCCAAGAATATAAGGTAGTTACACTGCCACCAGACCCCCCCAAAGCCAGCTACTCTAAGGATCTTACAAGGGTACCAAATTACACTGAGTGAAATTAACATTAATACAAAATGATAGTGTTTGGTCAATGCAAGTCCTCTCAAAGTTTAACATATTATCTAAAGAACCAGCCACAGTGAAATGTTTAAATATATTTAATAATAAATAATGACAGAACATGAAAATACTAAATATCTATTTACAATAAACAATAAACAAACAACATAGTTTTAATTACAGGGAATATTAATATAACACATATGAATAGATTCACACAGATATAGAAAAACAGTACTTATCTAATCTTACTATAGCTTCCTGACCGATCTAAAGAATTAATATTCCCTGGTTCATGTGTTAGAGCAAGGCAATATGAAATAGGTGAGGGGTCCTTCATTGCCAGAATCCAAAAACAGAGTGCTGTGAAACTTCAGTCTCATCTAGTATTAAAATATAATTTTAATGATAGATTTCAGAATGATATCACATACATCTGTTCATCTGACTTCTGGTTCCCATGCTATCCCCTTGGGTAGAAGCTGCCAGGATTTAACACATATGTGTCAGTAACACACACACACACACACACATAGAGCTTGCTAAGATCTGTTGCAGCTTTTGGAAGTCATAAAATGAACAAAAAAAAAAACACTTCCACTGTTCTGGACTAGCAATTAGTTCCCTGCTAGAGGCAAATCAAAAGGCTTCCTAGTAGTTGTTTTCTCAGACATTTTGTCTCTGGCTGCAATCAGAACTGTAAGATACAATCTTTGTAGGTTCATAGGTTCATAGGTAGGTACTAGGCTATTGGCCCTAGGGCCTATATAAGCCTAGCCAAAAAGGTACCCTGGCTTTCGTCACCCAAGAAAATTATTTTCCTGTGCCTCTGTTGAGCAGAGCCACAAAAGTGATCCCTGGAGCGAACTTCCTATCTCCCATCCAGTCATCGAGATTTTTCTTGAAGAGTTCTAATGAGGAGCTTTGTTTGATATAGATAGGTAGTTTGTTCCAGAGTATGGGAAGTCTCTGGGACAGGAATCTATCCTTCCAGCATGTTGTGTTTATTGTGGTGACAAGGTTTAGGTCCCTAGAATGTGTAACTCAGAGGGATTGGGATTTCTTTAAGTGGAGCATGTCCAACAGTTCTGGGTTTGACATAGCTTTGTATGTTAGGCAGAGATCGCCTCTGAGTAGGCGATATGCGACGGAGTAAAGCTGGAGTTTTTTTTAGATGGTCTGCATAGGGCATCTGTTTGAGGCTGGTAATCCTCTTTGTGAGGTATTTCTGCAGCCTTTCCAGTTGTTGTAGATGTCTTGTGAGGTACATATCAAAAGGGGCACTGTATTCTATAATGGGTCTAATGAGTGATGAGTAGAGGGGAACAATGACCTTTTTTTTCCTGGATGAGAAACCTTTTGTGATGAGGTGTGCCACATAGAAGGATTTCTTGACTACTGTGGCGATGTGATTATCAAAGGAGAGATTACAGTCCACCTGTGTCCCAAGGTCTCTTATCACACTTTCAGTGTTAAGTAGACTACCGCCTATGGCCTAAATTAAGTAATTTAATTTCTTACTATTTTTCAAAGTTAGCTGGACTGAGGATAACCTCGTCTCTTCCAGTATCCTCTCTTAAAACACATACATTTAATCAGTTACAATACACTCAGTCTGATATACATGTATATTTATTTTCTGGCCAGCAGGACACACTGTTGATACATTTTAACAGAAGCAGCTTTACATATATGCTTTTCAACACAAACATCTGTACAAATCAGTTTAATATACAAATGACATATAATTCTTTACAAAATTCAAGCTAACTGTGCTGGCATAGGTTACACATCAACTGCCTTACTTCTTCTGGCATAGCTGGCAATACCTCACATCATCAAGCATGTATAGTATAAAGGGGAAGGGTTGTCAAGAATTATTAATGATAGAGGAATTGTGGAGGATATTATGAGCAGAAAAGAAGAAGTGAAAATCATGATAGCAGGTCTTAATAAGGTATTTGGCACAACTGGACAGGGAATAATAATAATAATAATAATAATAATAATAATAATAATAATATAAGACTATAATAAAAGTGAGAAAGTTAGGAAATTATGTATGTCAGCATATAGTAATAATAAAGTAAAATACTTCTAAAGGGCTGGATAAGCCAAAAGGTACATATGAAGACTGCTTAAGACAGGGATGTCCAATGAGTTGTATACATTTTACATTAGTTAAGAATGAGACAGTATGCAGAATAAATTACAAAATGAAGGAGGCAGGATATATAACACCTGAAGGATTAAGACTTCCAGTTATCTTAACATATATAGATTACATTATTATAATAATTACAAACAACAAAATTTGAATAAAGGAAATAATAATTTACATAAATAGGTATCTAGAGATGATAGAGATGGCTTTAAATAAAGAGAAAACTAAAGGTTTAGATGATGAAGCAAAGATCGGGAATATATATTTTACAATGAATGAAATTCTGTGTGTTAGGTATAAATTTAGGGATGAAACATGTAAGTAGAATTCAATGGGAAAAACAATAGAAAACACAAAGCAAACATGTCTTTTTTGGAGAACATATATATTATCATTCAGGAAAAAGGCTTTTTGATGGGAAAAATAGCATACATAACAAGTGCATTTATGTTACCAAGCATTTGAAAATGAATTATTGCAGATAGTTTTTTTTCATTTATATGGGGTTCTAGATTAATCCCAGTAAAAAGAGGAGTTTTGTATGTAAATAAAGAAGAAAGGGGTTGGGGTTATAATTAATCCAGTGGTATACACTGCTTCATTAAATTTGTGCAGTGTTAAAGTGGATAAATGAAAAAGATGAGAGATTAGTAGTGAAACTGTATAAAAATAAGCATGATAAATTCTGGGGTAAGGTAAAAAAGAGTAGAAGAGAAAAAGAGTATATAATTGAAGAAATAAAATGTTATGAAGAAAAATATTTTTTATGGAAAATAAAAACTGATGGTGTAGAAAAAGATAGAAAAGTATGGTATAAGAATGTAGTGATAAAATACTACTATGTAAAACCATATGAAAATCTACCAGATGGAAAAATTGAATCTATAAA
>NC_056748.1:1070527830-1070540330 GCF_019279795.1 Protopterus annectens
TTGTATCTATGCTTTGTATACCACATATGAAGGGTAACAGAATCGAGTCAGATCGTTGTATCTATGCTTTGTATACCACATATGAAGGGTAACAGAATCAAGTCAGATTGTTGTATCTATAGGTTCATAGGTTCATAGGTTCATACTAGGCTATCTGCCCTAGGGCATTTATAAGCCTAGCCAGAGTGTGTATGGCTTTCGCCACCCATTTTAAATTAATTTTGCTATGCCCTTTTTCGAGGTTAGTATACTGTGCCTCTGTCTAACAGTGACACAGAAGTGATACCCGGGGTAAACCTACGATCTCCCATCCACTCATCAAGATTCCTCTTGAAGAGAGTCAATGAGGGACTCTGCCTAACCTGGACTGGGATTTTATTCCAGAGTGAAGGGAGCCTCTGGGTTATGAATCTGTCCCTCCAGCATGTCCTATTTATTTCAGTGCTGAGTTTCAAGTCCCTCAAGCGCGTAGCTCGATGGGATTTGGATTTTATGAGGTGCAGCATGTCCATTAATTCCGGGTTGGACATGGCTTTATATGTCAGGCACAGATCGCCTCTGAGCAGGCAGTATGCCACTGAGTAGAGCTGGAGTTTCTTTAACCGGACAGCATACGGCATCTGTTTGAGCCCCTTGATCCTCTTGGTGAGGTACTTTTGGGGTCTTTCCAGTTGCTGCAGGTGTCTGGTAAGGTACATCCCAAAAGGGGCATTGTACTCAATTATGGGCCTGATGAGGGATGAGTAAAGAGGCACGATCACCTCCCCTGATCTAGATGTGAATCCCTTCATGATTAGGTGGGCTATATAAAATGTTTTTCTAACCACTTTGGCCATGTGGTTGTCAAATGAGAGATTGCTATCAGCTTGGGTCCCCAGGTCCCTAATTACTTCTTCTGTACTTAATGGATTACCACCTATGTGGTAATTTGTGGGCACTTTGTTTTTGCCAAAGGGGACGACTATACACTTTTTGGCGTTTAGCTTGAGGCCATGGCTCTGGCACCAGTTGTCTGTTTCTATGAGGCCCTTTTGGATGATGCTTGTGTCGGCTGGAGAGTCTATTATGGTGCCCAGTTTGCAGTCATCTGCGAACTTGGTCAGCCACAGTCCTTCCATGTTGGCCTGTACCTCCGAGAAATATATACCGAACAAGAGAGGTCCCAGGACTGAGCCTTGTGGGACGCCACTTGTAACTGGTTTGGAGTCTGACATGGCTCCAGCTATTCTAACCATGTGGGTTCTGTCCTTGAGCCAGTTTGCAACCCATCTAGTGACATAGGGGTTTATATTTAAGCTGGGGAGCTTATCTATAATGCCCGAGTGGGGTATTGTATCGAAGGCTTTTGCGAGGTCCAGGTAGGCTGTGTGGACCACCTTCCCCTTGTCAATGGCCTTGGTGGCGGTTTCAAAGAAATCAACCAGGTTTAAGAGGCAGGATCTGCCCTTAACAAAGCCTAACTGGGTAGGATCCAGTGTCTGTAGGTCCCCAATATCTTTATTTATAAGGTCCATGATGATCCTTTCCATAGCTTTGCAGACCAAGCCAGTGAGACTTATGGGGCGATAGTTTCCAGGATCCGTTGATGCACCACCTTTGTGGAGAGGGACCACTGTTGCTGTACGCCACTCTTTGGGTACATATCCTGTAGTAAGGCTGAGATTGAACAGTAGTTTTATGTTTGGGTTTAGCTCTTCTTGGAGTTCATGTAGGACGCAGCCCAGGACACCGTCTGGTCCCATTGATGCTGTGTTTCTTGCTTTGGAGAGGGCAGCTCTTACCTGAGCATCTGAGATGTCAGGGGGGCAGCACTCTGCTGGGATGGATATTAGACCTTTTGGTGGGGAGGGGGGGAGAAGTTTGCGCTGAACCTGTCAGCTAGGATGTTGGCAATGTCTGTGGGTTTGGTGTATTTTTTGTCATTTTGGACTAATTCTGAGCATATCTGGGAATTCCCACCCAGGTTCCTAACATAACTAAAGAAAGCCTTGTGATTATCCTTAGTGTCCTGTGCAATTTTTCTCTCGAAGCTGGCCTTAGACGATTTTATGAGTACCCATAGTTTTTTGCTAATATTGATCAGAGATGCCTTCCCTTTTTGGGATTTTGCTCTATCATGTAGTAGCTTCCTCCTTCTATTGTATAGTTTGTTTATGGCTGGGGTCCACCAGACAGGACATCTGCCTTTGGAGGATTGGGTCTTGGTTTTATTTGGGATTGCATGATCCATGCATTCCTGAAGGTGTACATAGAATGCGTTTATAAAGGATTTTGTGGTCTGGGCCATATTATCCACAGGCTTTGAAGGATTCCACCTCAGTTTTGAGGAGTGTGAAATTTGCTTTAGAGAAGTTTTTCACTGTGATTTTCTGGGCATGGGGTGGGGTCGGGATGTGAATATCCAGTGAGATTAGTTTATGGTCTGATCTTACCAGTGAGGGATACACTTCTGGTCTGGAGCATAGAGTCCCCATGTTGGTGATGATCAGGTCCAGTATGTTTTCCCCTCTTGTGGGAGTGGTAACACGTTGTTCCATAGCATTTGAGTTTATAATTTCTAGGAACCTTTGGGCTAGGGTGTTGGAGCTAGAGTAATGCTCACAGTTTATGGTTGGGTAGTTGAAGTCACCCAATATGATAGTGTTTGGAGAGACCTTCATATTTTCCAGTGTTCTCAGGAAGGCCTAGTGGGGTTCCTGGGTTTGGGAGGGTGGTCTGTAGCAGGCTATAAACTGGAAGGCAGTTTTACCCACTGTTAGTTGCAAATGGATGGTCTCTGATGCTTCGTGCTGTGCCACCAACCTGGAAGTGTGGGTATCTTTGACGAATATTGATACTCCCCCTCCTTTTGTGGTTTGGTCCAAGTTTTGGGGCCGAAAAGCATGGTATGAGGTATAACCTGGTAGTGCTGGGGTGCTCTCGAGAGCCTTGAACCAGGTTTCTGTTACTGCACAGACATCAATGTTCTCCATGCTAAGGAGAGTTTCAAGTGCTTGCATCTTGAGGTTTAGACTTCTGGCGTTGAGTAGCATTACTCTTAGTTTCTTATCCCTTGTGATACCTATGGAGGTGGGTTTGTCTTTTGAGCCTTGCCTAAAAAAGGCACTATGGGGGTAGCAAGAGCCTTTGCCAATATCCGAAAGTCAAGGGGTGACAGGTGCAAGCCGTCCCTAGCGAAGCATCGTGGCTTGTCGAGCATGTCATCCCAGGCTGACAGGCATTGGATCCCCTTTGAATGACACCAATACTTAAACCAATTGTTGAAATTGATAATCTTGTCTTCATACTGTGGCATCATTCTTAGTGAGGGTAAGATGCTACTCAAGGTCAGGGTCATACCGGCCTGGGCTACATGCTCAGAGAGCTCCTCTATGTCTCTTTTCATGAAGTCCAGGGAGGTACGTCTCAGGTCATTCACACCAGCATGGACAATGACTGAGTCATATTTGTACTTGCCTTGGAGTGACCTGAGTGCTTGTGTTATGTGGCGGATCCTAGCGCCCAACAGGCAGCTCACCATGACCTTCTCCTTGTTCAGCCTGGTGAGCAGGAAGTCAGTGTGCCTGATGATAGAGTCACCTATTACAAGTGTATCAGGTGTGTTGTTTAGCCTTAAGGCCTGTGACTGTTCGGCACACTGGCTTTGTGAGCTATGTGTTGCACGTGTTTTGTTTTGGGGTAGCGGTTGCTTGGGTGTCTGCTTTGGAGGTCTCTGCTGCTTAGGCAGATTTTTATTTAGAGCCTCCAAGTATGTTTTTGTGTGTTTATGTGTTTGGTTTGCTGTCTTGGTAGGTCTGTGTGAGACTGGAATTGTAGTGAGTGTAGTTTCCTTCTCCTCCTGACTGGTTATGCCAGTACTGAGTTGAGAGAGCTTAGCCTCCAGTTTGGCTATATGGTTGCATCTCTCACATGTGTTGAAATTTGTTGGGAGGAGGAGAGGGTTGTCTGTGTACATGAGGCAGTTGTAACATTGCCTCAAGATTCCCAGATTCACCAGCTGGACTGGAGAGGAGATTGACAACTGACCTTTGGACATGCTAGAATAGTATTGGGAATTTCTTTATAATTGAAAAAAATGGCCAATGGGGAGCAAGGTACTCCAGGTGGAGTTTGTGAGGGTGTAGTGCTTTTAATTGTTTAGTGCTGACTTATATAATTGCTTTAGTGAGCAAGTGCCAGATAACTTAAATGTAAAAATGACAAACAGTAACTTTCTTTCAAGTGAAACAAGGAAATAAGTATAGTAAGCAATGCAGATATCACTAGGGATCCACAGAAGCGCTGAAAAGCCCCATTTTAGGTGGAATTAGCTTTTCAGGGAAATAACAAGCATACAAACAAAACTAGATTCAGCAGGCCTGGATCTAGTCTATGTTACAGCAAACAAGGCGTACCAATTACAGTAAGAAATAGTTCAAATATGCAGGCACTATAAACCTTTAACCAGAAATTCCCAGCTCAGAAGGGAAGAGTCCAGCCTCTTCTCCCACAAGAGTGCAGACCACGAACCTTCTTAATGTAAAATAACTGTCCTGAAGCACAGGTGCTTGAACTAATACACTTTTAGAATAACAGACACTAAGCCCTCAATCAGCAGTTCCCAACTTAGAAGGATGTAAGCTACCTGTCCTGCCACCACAGTGCAGCCCACAAACCTTCCTAATGTAAAACAACTGGTCTAAAGCCCAAGTGCTTAAACTAAAAGGCTTAGAATAAGTTACACCAAGCAGTAATAAATACAACTGAGTACTTTTAAGATGACGCAAAAGCAAAATAAAGTAGGAAAAAACACAAATACAGTAAAAGAAGATAAATTTTTTTTTTTTTTTTTTCTTAGTGGAAAGAGAGAAAGGAGTAGCCGAAACTAAGCTGATTGGCCTTCTCAAATGTTCTCCCTGTACTGGGTAGAATGAGGTAATGACACTAGACTGGGAGGAGGGTCCCAGATCAAATTTCACTACGGGTGGGCAACTGCAAAGCCACCAACTATAAAAACACTATACCAGCAAGGAGGGAGGGTGGGAAACAAACTGCAGAAATGTTTCACAGCTGAAAAGCAGCAGTGAGCCTTTAAATGAAAGTTTTAAACAGCTAAAGGAGCCTCTAGAAAAAAAGAGTTTACTGCAACCAGAAACAAACAACCCAACAGATGCTTAATAAAAGTGGACAATTTCCAGTTAATACCTCACACACACTGAAACTAGCTAGAAAAATACACAGTACACAAAGTGCTATAAATAACAAAGAAATAAAGAACAAGATAAACAAAAAACAGGATACTTAATGTTATGTATTATAGCTCTGAGTTTCCTCAGTGTCCTTCCTTCGATCAGTTCACTGCGAAATGGCAGAGCATTCACAACTGAACTTCTTAGGTAACAGAAAGTTGAAACCTGAGACAGCTTTTAAGAAAGAAATCCCAAAAGAACCAATGAGGTGCTTAGTCTAAGCTGTAGTCCAGGTGACCTCAGTCAGCCAATGACAAACAATTCTCTCTCACAGAAATGCCTGATGGCTTTGGCCAAACCAATGTCTCTGAATATGTGCTCAGACACACAACCTCCACAAACACTAGGCCCAAATACAAGCCTGAATATGGAAATGCTACAAATATCCCCACTACTTAGAACAAACTGCAGAAATGCTTTGTATACCACATATGAAGGGTAACAGAATTGAGTCAGATTGTTGTATCTATGCTTTGTATACCACATATGAAGTGACTAATGTTCTCCCCATTTTTTTCTCTCACCCCAACCCTTTTCTCTCCTTTTTTTTCTTTTCTTAAATTTTTATTTTTTTTTCCCCACAACACAGCTTGGTATGCCTGTTTCATGGGATCCTCATTCCCCCACTCCACCAGCTACAACACTGCTGCCCAGCACATCTGCTGTACAACCTGGTAGCACCCCTTTTGCTGCCCTGCACTACCAGCCCCTCAGATAGTTTTGCCATGGAGGATAGACCAGTGGCTTCCTCTGGGAGCAGTGCTATAGGTGGTAAGCTTGTCACCCAACAGGAACTGTCAAGGATGGTGCACAGGATTGTGTGCCACACTGTGGGTGCATGCCTATGCTGGATGGAGCAACTACCCTCCATCCTCATTCAGAGTACACATAGGAGATGCAGATGTCAGGCACTGCAGTCAGCAGTGCAGTACACAGTGATGACTGTCCACTGGGTGAGGACTATATTCTCACTGTCAACCACCTTAGCATGCATGGGACCTAGATTTCCCACCTTCTCTCCAACCATGGTGTTCTCCCACCTCTGTGTCCTTCATAGTCCATGTATCTTGTCTTCTTTGTTTTGTCTGTCTGCAATTGCTTCCTCACCTAGCCAACTTACCTCACCCAGATATTCTTACATCTCTTCCTCAACATTTCACTCTCTCTCTCTCTCTCTCTCTCAAAAAAATCATCCTATACACAGCTTTCCATTTCACACACATGTCTTCATGACACACTTGATTCTGTCCAGTTCCCTATACAACAGCTTATGTTGTGGTTACTCCACTCTCTGGAGGTGACAGTCCAAATTCATGCAATATTTTGCATATATGTTCATGGTTTATTCTTGAAGAAATGGATAGCTATGGTTCATTCCTACATCCTTCCTGCACATGCCTTACCTGCTTTCACTTTGTTCTTCCCCCGGATTGCTCCCCGTTTCACCATTTTCCTGTCTTCCCCATTTCTTTTCTTTAAAGAAGTATTGTGCAATGATGCCGATTGCCCACCAATGCAAAGCAACAGAAAATGGCAGCAATATAATTAGATACATTTAAAGTATCACGCACACTTATAAAATTACTACTTCCACACATATTTGATCCCAGTAACATGTGCCTCCAACAACAATGCATTTATACTTGCTGCCACAGAGTCAGTTAGCTTGCACATGTATCTAATACATTCAACACTAACTGACACAGTTTTGTACTCCCCAGTGTTTGTTCCCCATATCACTGATGTTGTATCTTCCCCATTAAATTTGTTTGAAGCAGCATTGCATGATCCCCTGCAATGTTTTGCAAAGCATAATTGCACTATACCCATTTAGGTTTATACAGCAGTTGTATTTGATGGTGTGTGATGCTGTACATCACACAGCATAATAAGCAATGCTACTACCATAGTAGTTCAATGTATTAGCTACAGCTGTATTCTGAACCAGTACCATTTGGCCACAAAAAGGAATGCATGACTGCATTAAATGCATTAATTCCTGCAGCCAGAGACTCATTTAAGTAGCAGGTGTATATACAACAGTGAAATCTGCTACTTGCTCTTTAGTCTCTAAAATGCACCTGCTACTCAGTTGAGCCTGGCGCACCATCTCTTACTGCAGTGAAACATTTACTTTTGTGTAAAGATGGTACTGGGTTTGAATCCAGGTGTATGTAACAGTTTCAAATACTTTTATGTATAAATCCCAATTCTGAAGTGTGATAGTCAATATGGAATCTCTAAAATATGGCTAGATGGTACTGGTTTCCAACAAAACTGTATGAAGCACTTATAACTGGTTTTGCTGTAGCCGCACATTAGTGTGTGATGCACACCATTGTCTAATTCTGCTTTAAAGTAAAGAAATGGGAAAGACAGGAAAGTGGTGAAATGGGGAGCAAGCAGGGGGAAGAACAAAGCGAAAGGAAGGCGGGAATGTGCAGGAAGGATGTATGAAAAAAACATAGCTATCCATTTTTGAGAATAAAACATGAGCATATAAACAAAATATTAGATTAATTTGGATTGTCACCTCCAGAGGGAGGGGTGACCACAACACAATCTATTGTATAGGGAATTGGACTGAATCAAATGTGTCATGAAAATGTGTGTGCAAAATGGAGAGTCATATATTGGATGTTTTTTTTTTTTTTTTTTTTTTTTTTTGTGGGACAGGTGCCCATTTTTTTTTTTTTTTTTAGAGAGAGAGAGAGAGAGAGAGAGGAATGTTGGGGAAGGGATGTAAGTATGTCTGGGTGAGCTAAGTTGGGCGGGTAAGGAAGCAATTGAAGACAGACAAGATGAACAAGACAAGAGACAGGGATGGTGAAGGACACAAGATGTGGGTGAACACCACGGCTGGGATGCATATGGGGACATTGCAAACAAATGGATGTCAAGTTGGGTGACACTGGGTATCAAGTCATCACCCAGTGGACTGTTATTACTGTCACCTCACTGTGCTGATGGCTGCAGTGTCTGACATCTGTGTCTCCTTGCGTTATTGAATACAATGATGAAGAGCAGTGTCTTCATCTGGCATAGTTGTGCACCAACTGTGTGGTGTACAATCCTATGCATCATCCCTGGCAGTTCATGGAAGATGATAAACTCACCGCCTCTGCCACTACTCCACAAGGGAACCACTGGCCTATCCTGTGGGGCAGAACTACCTAAATGGTCTGGTAATGCAGGGGCAGCAGAGGGGGTGCTGCCAGGTCACCCAGCAGATGTGCTGGACAGCTGTGCTGTAGCTGGTGGAGTTATGGCAGGAGGATCCCTTGGGACAGGCCTATCACACTGTGCTGTAGGGAAAAAAACAAACAAAAATAAATAAATAAAACAATTTAAAAAATGTAAAAAAAAAGAGAGAGAAAAAAGGGTTGGGGTGAGAGAAAAAATGGAGAACATTAGTAGCTTCTTATGTGACATATACAACATTGATACAATTATTTGACTTTATTCTGTTACCTTTGCTTCTAAGATTACCTCTACTAACAAATACCTTATTTACTGTTAATAACAGCAAAACAACCAACAAAGCAGCCACCAAACTCAAAACCTGTCAAAGGATATGTCTAAAAACAAAAACAGGTTAAAAACATCCTCAGTTTAGTGCTTTTATCTGTAACACTAACACATCAGAACTATGAATGTACTGCTTGTGGAAGCCATTTTAAAACCTAAGTGCAGAAGACACACCTCGCATGTAAACCAGTCACAACCTGTTGTAGCTGAAATCAGTGTGAAACAGAAAAAATAAAGTAACAACACTACAAATAAGTCAAAACTTTTAAAACCTGAACCAAAAACACATAAATACAAACTAGGCAAAAAAAAAATAACTAAAAAACATGTTGATGAATCACAAAATCATATTCTGCTGGCTCTCCTTTTTAGTTCACTGCTGATAAAAATACTGTCATTTAATCTGGGAAGGTTGGTAGCATCCAACATAAGCTGCCATGTCATTTCTCGGTGAAGCAGTTTGTTCTGCCAGTCCCCTACATAAGGGGGGTTTTGTACTTGTTCAGAAACTAAAAATGTAAACTTGGTGAATTTGTCACAAACAATGGAATGCCTGGCTAGTGCACTTTTACTGTCCTTATGTTGGATACTGTAAACATGTTGATAGATATGCTTGTTCAAAGCATTCTTAGTTTTTCCAGCATAGAATGTGGGACAAGATGCACATGTAGCCAAGTAAATAAGTCTTTGACAAAAGCAATTGCAAGCTCCATCATGCACAGAAGAATCAAATCTACTTAAAAAAGATGCCACTGTAACAAGTGTTTATGTAAGGGCACTGAAGACAACATCCACATTTCCTGGTAGATAAAAATCCCTTATGATGAGCAATAGGTTTCTCAAGATGGGACTTTATGTTAGATTTATTTTTATAGGTAAAAGATGACAGTGTACATTGCATTGTAGCATGAACTAGTTCTTCCACAAAATCTTTTCAATGTCCTTGACATCCAAAGTGTAATGAAGGACCATATTGGTTTGGCCATTAAAACTTGTTTGACTGTCTTTATTGTCAAGCTGATTCAGCCCTTTCTTGATGATGGGGGGATATTTAATGCTTCCTCTGCCCATATCTCATCTCTGATTGAATCCAGAAGTGGTTGAGGGTAGCCACGGTCCAAAAACATGGATCTTAGAATGTCAAATTTTTCAAGTCACACTACGTCATCCACGGTCAACACAGAGGTTTTCATAAATTGACTTTTTACTACCCCCCCCCCCATTTCTGATGAAAGGGGTGGCAACTGGTGAAAAAAAGAAAATGTGTTACAATGAGTGGACTTCCTGTAAATCCTGGTAGTGAATTCTTGATTATTTTCTTTTCCGATGTCAATGTCAAGATAATTAATCTGATCACATTCAAAGGAATATGTGAACTTTACAAAGGAGATACTGGCTTGTAACTGTAGTATGAATTTTTCAAATTTATCAACACTTCCTTCCCAAATGGTAAGTAGATAATTGAGGTATCTGAAGTTGCTGGCACATTTGGAAAAAGCAGAGTTTAAAAGTTTTTTTCTAATTTCCATCTTAATAAGACAGCATTTGCAATCATGGGGGTGCATGGGTCCCCCCCCATAGCCACTCCAATAGTCTGCTTGTAAAATTCACTCTCAATGGTCAGAAAGTTGTTGTTCAACACTAAGTCCATGAACTCACTAACCAATTCATAATCTGTTTCAGAAAGTAAGCCAAATCATTTTACAATCTCTCTGAACCACTCCAACCCCAGGTTGTGGGGTATTATTGTAAATAAAATTTGTACATCACAAGTAACCAAAAGGAATTTGTTGGTATTCCCTTCAGTTGATCCAGAAGGTCCCACGAGTCTCTTATAATGTGTGTGAAGGAAACAAACAGGTTTTTCAATTTTTGGTCAATACAATTGGCCAGAAGCTCTGTAACTGATCCACTAGCAGTTACAATTGGATGTTGGGATGGGGGTGGGGGTCAGACAGATTGGAGTGGATTTTGGGAATACCAAAAATCTTTGGAATAATAGGAAAATCCACTCTAAGGAAGTTGTATAAGCCTTGTGGAATTTTATCAAATAACAGCTCATCTAGTGCCGCTTTAATGACCCAGTAGGCTATATTGATTTCAGTTATGGAAACAGCACTGTACACTTGTATTATGAATTTTAATGGAGACAATGGGGTTAGTAAGAAATTATTTTGCATGAATAGGCTCAATTTGCAGTTTTGCCAGATTTAGAGAATATTTTTAAAACACCCCTTAAATTTATCTTTCGTAAGGTCCAGATTTGAAAGATGTTCTTGAAGGAGGTGTTAGTGACTAACAGACAGTCAGAAGAAGGCCGGGAAGTATAAGTGTGGAAGTTGCTCCTCATGTTCATATACAACAGAAGGGGGTAATGTTTACATTAAAAGTGGAAAAAGGAATTTAGGAGCAAAAACCTTTTGTAACTGCAATATATTTGGTCTGGTCTACTTTGCTTTGTGTGAATTTTGTGAAGCTTTTTATGTGGGAAAGACAGGAAGGAAATTGAAAACCAGAATTTATAAACAGTATTATGACATAAGGAATAAATATGAATGGTATGCCTTATTGAAATTTACTAGGGTTTTTGAAAAAGGCCAGGTTTCATTTTTTTTATTTTAGAAGTAGTTCCCATTGATATAAGAGGTGGACCATGGGAAACTACTATTGAATACAAAGAACTATATTGGCAGTTAGTTTTGAAATCAAATAGGTTTCCCAGCCTTAATGAAAATGTATCGCTAGTTCCTGTGTTAAGAATGAGAGCAGCTAGGTTGTAAAATTTAAAATATATTTTACACAAAGGTTTAATGTATATAGGTTTTTATCTTTTCACACTGTATTTATTTATTTAATATCTATTTAACATTTTATTATTTTTAGGATGTACCCACTTTTAAATCAATGTATTACACATTTGATATGTATTTATGTATTTTTATATTTAACTTTGTATTAAAAATTTTTTTTGACTGTTAGGTATGTATTTATATGAAGCCATATCCTTTATTTATATTGAAGTCACATCCTATGGTTTAACACCTCTTGCTATGTTTATATCTTAAAGTTTGTTTTTTAAAAAGGTTAAACCTTTATTATGCTGTTTTATTGTTTTTTATTAGGTAATTACTTAATTGGATTACTTGTCTTTGGGTTGACTATATAAAAGGAGTTATAACCTAATGGTTTTATGCATCTGAGGAAGTTATATGTTAATGAAAGCACAGTGAAACGTTAACGAATTTTGCCCTTATGCTTATTTGTTATTAAAGGTTAAGCTTTTACCAAGAGTTGTGCCAGCAGTGTCTGTTTGGTACTTTCTATTGAGTTTATTAGTAAATCTGAGCACCATTTCTCTTTTTTTCCTTTGTTACACTTTTGGTGGTGTTTGGAGAGGAGGAGTTAGTGCTTGAGGGATGTTTGGGATTGAGATGCTGATTTATAGAGGCCCAAAACTTTTGGGGGCTATTTTGATGTTTCTTTTAGGCTGTTGAATAGTAGTTTTTCTTTTTGTTTGTCTTATTTTATTTGCTTTTTGACTTTGTTTCTTAGTTTCCGGTAGTTTTGGAGGATTGTTTGGTTATTGATGGCCAGATCATGGGACCGTGCCCTGTCTCTTTGTTTCATGAGGGGTTTTGTGTCTTTTGTTAATCATTGAGTTGGTTTAGTTTTTACACAGAGTTTCCTAATGGGGGAACTTCATCTAGGATTTCCAAGATTGTGTTGTTAAAGTATTGAGTTGTA